>NC_088349.1:18115000-18415000 GCF_036884655.1 Musa acuminata AAA Group
ATTTTGCTTCACTCTTTTGTAGGTTCTTAGGAATCCAGAGTGCCCTGCTGAAGGTATGGAGTGCATTTCATGCAGGATGATTGTGATACAAGGGGAGTCAGGTATAAGCACAATGCGACCTTTGTAGCGTAGATCCCTCGAATCCCAAGTGTAGTGGGCTATTGCACTTGGATCCTCCTCCAATTTTTTTATAATGTTGCTGATCTCTGGATCCTTCTTCCATTCTTCCCTAATGTCCACGAGGAGACTAGTGGTAGGAAGGGAGATGGCTGAAACCTTAGCTTGCTCAGGTAACCGTGAGAGTGTATCTGCAATAACGTTTTCTTTCCCCTTTTTGTAAATAATTTCATAATCAAATCCAAGAAGTTTGGTTACTCATTTTTGTTGCTCAGGGGATGATATCTTTTGCTCCAAAAAATACTTGAGGCTTTTATGGTCTATTTTAATTTGAAATCGCCGACCGATCAGATAGGGTCTCCACCTCATTACTGCGTGTACAATGACAAGCATCTCCTTATCATATACTGACATGTTTTGATGGGAGGGAGATAATGCCTTGCTAGTGTATGCGAGTGGTCGACCATCTTGCATGAGAACGGCTCCAATTTCGACTCCAGATGCGTCGGTCTCAATGATGAAGGGTCGGCTGAAATCTGGTAGCGCTAGCACCGACGTCGTTGTCATGGCTACCTTAAGTTTGTTGAAGGCAGCAGAGGCTTTGTCCGACCATTGGAAAGCATCTTTTTTCAGTAGAGAAGTGAGTGGTGCACTGATCTTCCCATAGTCCTTAACAAATTTTCGGTAGTAGCCTGTTAGTCTAAGGAACCCGCGTAGTAATTTCACGTTTGTAGGTTTCGGCCAGCCTTGCATTGTTTCAATTTTTGTTGGGTCTACCGCCACTCCTTCTTATGATATTATGTGCCCAAGGTACTCTACTTTTTACTGGAGAAAGCTACACTTTGGTTGCTTAACAAAAAAAGTATTCTCCCGAAGGATCGTCAGAACAATCCGTAAATGCTGAAAGTGAGTCTCAAGAGAAGAGCTGTAAATGAGAATATCATCGAAAAATACTAGCACAAATTTGCGAAGAAAGCTCCGAAAAATATCGTTCATGAGACTTTGAAAGGTTGAAGGAGCATTAGTGTGTCCAAAAGGCATTACCAAGAATTCATAATGACCATCATGTGTGCGGAATGCAGTTTTTGGAATGTCATCTTCACATACCCGAATTTGGTGGTAACCGGATCGGAGGTCCAACTTCGTGAAGACTCGAGCTCCTTTTAATTCATCAAGAAGTTCATCCACCACTGGTATTGGGTACTTGTCCTTAATGGTGATGCCATTTAAAGCTCGGTAGTCGATGCACATCCGCCAAGTTCCGTCCTTGCGTACAAGTAGCACTGGTGAGGAATAGGGGCTGCAACTTGGCCGAATCACCCCTATTTCAAGCATCTCCTTTACGATCTTTTCAATTTCATCTTTTTGGAGGTGAGGATATCGGTACGGTCGAGTGTTCACTGGTGGCTTGCCCGGAAGGATTGGAATTCGATGGTCATGTTGTCGAGAAGGAGGAAGACCGCATGGTTCAGCAAAAATGTCGGCAAATCCAGTAAGCAATTGGGCAAGATTTTGATCTTCAATTTCTATTTTCTTCCCCTCTGGTTGCTGCTGGAGGTGCATCAAAAAGCCACCATTTACCTTGTGTAAAACTTTCTCCATTCGTTGGGTCGAAACAGTGGTAACGTTGCTTCCGCGCTTCCCGCGTATGATGATATGTTTGCCCTTACAGTAGAATTTCATAATTAATTTAGAAAAGTTCCAAGAGACATCACCTAGTGTAGTCAGCCATTCTATACCAAGCACTGCCTCATAGTCATCAAGCGGTAGGAGGAAGAAATCGGTGATAATTTCTTGGTCTTGCAGTAATAGTTTCACCTGCGGGCATCTTTGGTCGCACTTTAGGATTCTGCCGTCGGCCACCTTTACATCGAACTTGCTACCGAAGTTCTTCTCTTGTTAACCTTTTCAGTGCAGGGACTCGGTTGATAGTAGGGGGGGCTGAGGGCTTTAGTATTGTAGGTCGAGGAGTGATCCTAGTCCTCCGGGCTTCATGGTTCAATCGCTCCTCTTGAAGTCGTGTGAAAGAGATGGCTGCCATAAGCATGTATGGTTGTCGCGCCTTAACTTCTCCCCGGATCTCCGGCTTTAAGCCCTCAATAAAGGTCCCCAATAGCTGTTTTTCAGACCAATCATGAGTTTGATTAGATAACCTTTAAAACCTATTTTGGTACTCCTGAATGGTGGAGGTTTGTTGGATCTTTGCTAGTTGTCCGTCAATGTTCTCGTAATAAGTTGGTCCGAAGCGGATCAGTAGTCCTTCTTTGAATTATCGCCATGAAAGGACTCCATAAGTGTGTTCAAACTAGTCAAACCATTGTATGACATCCCCTTCAAGATGTATAGCTACAATTTCCACCATGGATGCATCCGCAGTTTTATGGTACCGAAAATATCACTCCGCGTGCGAGATCCAACCAATTGGGTCTCCTTCTTCCCATCTAGGGAAGTCCACTCTCATGCACAAATAGTTGGGGTCGGTCATAGAGCCTCCCCTCTCTTGGAAGTCATCTCTTTGGGCATGATGTGATTGGTTAGAGCTCTCTCCTTGATGTGATTTCTTCGGGCTTGGTGGTCGGCCCAAACTGAATTCGGTAAGGAGAGTCCGAATCTTATCCTCCATTTGTGCCTCAAAGGCTTCAAATTTAGCATTGATTGCCTTCTCAGATGCTATAGTATATGACTCCAAATCTGTGATGTTAAGATCTCTCTTTTGTTGATGGGTTAAAAGCATGTATAGGTTGAGAGAAGTGATGGTTGAAAGGGTTGGTGGATTGGTAGATGTAGATTATGGTTTAGGTTTGTTTTGTGCCTTTTTTGGGTGCAGTTTGAGGGTGTGGTTTGGTGGAGTTTTAGGGCTGTGGATGAAAGTTTTCGATCTATGGTGGATGGTAGCAAAGTTTTGATAGAAATCAGTGAAAGTTTGCTGCAGAATTGTGTTGTCTTATAAGAGCAGAATTGTCGTCGAAGAAATAGCGGTTTCTCGACGAAATCTCCACCAAAAATTTGAGGGATTTGAGGAGGGAATTGACAGTAATATCTTAGTTTATATGATAAAGAAAATATAATATCAAGATCAAATAAACAGTGCTATGCGACTGAAATTCTGCAATGTATCTTTCGTTGTAGAGATGAAAACTTTGTGACGAAAAGTTTATGCAGCAATATAGGAACAATTTTTTTTTTTTTTGGATTTTCAGATAGGGATAACTAAATTTCAGCAGCAGTAAGGTAGGAAACCAGAACCTGTTACAATTCACGGGATGATCCGCGGTGGTGGAGATGATGGCGGAATTTAGCGACAATCTTTTAAGCAATTGTGGGAATTGCTTTGGGCGACTGTGGAGGGCTGATGGATGGCTATGGAAGGGCAGCGAGATGCCAAGAATGCTACTCTAACACCAGGTGTTAGAACCCTTGCAAATTCTAAACTTGGGGTTGATCTCTTTAGGGGATCGACCTCCTTGGAACTCTATAGGGGTTCCTCCCTCCAAGTTGCTGCTTAAAGGCTGTAGAAAAGATTCATCTATTGCTTAAGAAACGAGGAGGAATACATGGCTATTTATAGGGCATCTAAACCCTAACTCCTAATAGGGCTCCTATTTAAGACTCTTACTTCTAACCAACTCCTAATAGGACTCCTACTCAAGACTCCTATTCCCTTACAACTCCTAATTTTTCTCTAAGAAAAAACCTCATAACCCTAGCCGACCTCTTCATCTCTTTAATAGGGGTCGGCTTAGGTAGGTTTTACATGAATGTCCCTCTCAATTAGGACTCTTCTAGCTAGAGTCCTAATAGTATGGGTGGTGGTACCGCCCAAACTGGGTGGTGGTACCGCTAGAGCCTAGTCTCCGAAGCTCCATCAAGCGATAGTACCACTAGATTAGGCGGTGCACTACTAGACTGGGTGGTGTACCACCCAATGTCAGACGATAGTACCATTAGTACCCCTCTCATCCCTGCTCCGCAAATATAAGAACTGAAAACAAAAATAAGGGAGTTCACTAACACTTAGAGCTTTGAGAGGAGTTCGCACAAGATTACAATAGTATTTTTCTTTTTTTTAACTCTTAATTCTTATGTTTGTTAACCAAGGATGATATGAGTATTTATAGGCCTCAAGTGGATTAAACTTGGAGTCTAAAAATGTCTCATCCCTGGTTTTCAGGGTACTAGCAGTACCACCGCCTATGCTGGGCTGTACCACCGCCTGCAGCACAGACACTTGGTGGTACCACTGTTTGGGAGACTATGTCTCGATGGTATCATCGCCTGATAGTCTTGGAGACTGAGTCTGGGTGGTACCACCACCTAGACTAGCAGTACCACCACCTAGACTGGCGGTACCACCGCCTGACACAGTCTCGGAGACTATGCCACCAATGGTGCCATCTGTTGGGTCACTATTTGGGACTTTCACTTGGCCCAACATAGCCCAAACTTGGGTCCAATTGGCCCATAATTGAGTTGGCCCAATTCCAACCCAATTACACCTAAAACTTACTTCGATCTAGAAAATTATTACAAAGCTTGAATCAAATATTATTCGGCATGTTATTGGTTCATCGATGCTTCGTCCGATTCTTCGGCGCATCGTCCTCTCTTGCGGCCCTATTGCCCAATCGGCTAGTTGACCTCTGCAACTCTAATTTCCTTGGCATAATTTTCGCTCTTCTTGGCCCATTGCCCAAACCCATGGCCTGAAGCTTTTTGCCGATGCGTCGACCGATCCTCCGGCTTGATGTCCAATCTTTTGACATGTTCCACTCCGGCCCAACATGATTCTTCTTGCTTTAATTGTCTCTCCCTAATCGAAGCTCTTGCATCACTCAAAACGCATATCAGATCACAAACACATCAATTGATTTCATCATCAAAATCTGAGATTCAATAGATGGAAGAGGAATCGGTAGTGGATGTAGGTCACGACGACCGAACCACTATAAATTGGTGTGCTTTCTTTCTTCGCTGCCATTTACTTACTTTGCAATTGCTTTACCTACTCATTACTACTCTTGCAAATGTTTGAAGTTTAAACATCTTTTCGATATGATTTCATCGAACAAAGTTTCGAAGTATCGATGTAATTTTACATATGCACTAATTCACCCCCCCTAGTGCCGACTCGATCCTTACAACTCTTTCTCCTTTTTATAAGTTCAAAAGAGAACCTTTACACCTCTTTTTTAGACCTCACTCCTCTCTTAGAAAGCTTCCAACTCTAAGAGGAAGAGACTCTAAATCCTAAGAGAGTTTTTAATTTTTTTCAAGTATTCTTTCCCCCATTTCAACTCAATTTCATGCTTACCTAAGAAGAAATATCTGGGATATTTATAGACCCCAAATGACTTCAAAAATAGAGTAAAAAAAAGTCTAATCCCGAGTTTCCCGAGTCTTGACGGTATCACCAACTATGCTAGGCGATACTGTTAGGAACGAGTTGGCATTAAGAGGGGGGGGTGAATTAATGCAGCGAAAAGATTACATCGGTTTAAAAAATCTTTGTTCGATTAAAACCAATTTCGACGAAAATCATTTCGGAGAGATGTTAACTTTGAAATCATATTTGTAAGCGTAATGAAAGTAAAGCAAGTAAGTAGTTTGCAGTGAAGGCAAATAGCAAGAATAGAAATGCAAACCAAGTTTTTATAGTGGTTCGATCATCGCGACCTACATCCACTTTGCCAATTCCCCTTCCATCGAGACCACCGGTATCCACTAATGATCTTCCTTTAATAGGTGAAGATCAACCTCCTTCTTATAACTCTATTCTCCTTTTGTAGGCTTAGGAGAGAACCTTTACACCCCCTTTTTATAAAGCTTCCTTCACACTCTCCCTTAGAATGGTCTCTAAACTTTAGGAGGGACTCTATACTTACAAGGGTTTTCAACTTTAGAAATATAGAGTTTTTGTTCACTTTTCATTGATCTCCATGCAGGAATAGCTAGGATATTTATAGACCTCAAATGACTTCAAAAATGGAGCCAAAATTTAAATCCCCGAAATTTCAGGGTACGGACGGTACCATCGGCTACAGCATGACAATGGGTGGTACCACCACCCAGTTTGGTGGTACCACCACCCAGTTTGGTGGTACCACCACCTAGAAGACTATGTTTGGGTGGTACGATCACCTACACTAGCGGTACCACTGCCTGACATAGTCTTGGAGACTGTGCCACGATGGTTTCACTTGTTTGGTCATTGTTTGGGCCTTTCTCTTGGCCCAACAGAGTCTAAACTTAGCCCAAATATCCCCTAATTGGGTTGGTCCAATTCTAATCTCAATTATGTGCTAACTATAAATTTTAAGACATTTACTAAGCTAAAAAAAGTTCGTAAGTCTAGGTTTCTTCGGTGAGCTTCCGACGATCTTCCAGCGAACTTCCGACGATCTCTCGACAATGTTCCAGCGGACTTCACGCCCCTCAAAATATCCATGATATTAAAAATTTTCATCACAAACTAATCCAAGATCCAAACTAACATTTGAGGGCACTGAAAAACATTCTATCAAATTCATATCTATAAAACCTACGCAGTTTATAATCATATATCACATCACTCGATAATTTACATTTATGGTAACCCAAGCCAACTTGACAAACATGAACAACATTTATAAATCCACTATTGAATCTCGTATTTTGATGATGAAACCACTTGATATGTGTTTATAATTTAAACTGCATTTTGAGTGATGTAGGTCTACTCGATCAGGATTAGACAGTTAACGCAGGAGGAATTGACGTTGCACCGGAGGAGATCACATCAAGATATTGGACAGCAGAAGGCTTCGAACGTCGGGCATCAGGCCAAGGAGAGCGAAATTGCGCCAAGGATATCGGAGTTGCGGAGGTCAACCACCGATTGGGCAACAAGCCGCAAGAGAGGACGATGCACCGAAGAATCGGACGAAGCGCCAACCAATGACATGCCGGGCAACAGAATGTCAATTCGCGTTGTAATAATTGTCTAGATCGGAGTAGAGTTTTAGCTTGTGTATGCATGATTAACAACGATAACGATAAAGACATAAAGCAAAACAAAGTGTCGGAGTCAAGCACAAAGGATTCATTGCGAGTTCGAGAGTTCGATGGAAGTCCGAAGGTTCGTCGGGAATGTTGCCGGAACTAGCCGAGAATGAGTAGGGAGCTTACCGAAGGGTTTTTCGGAAGCTCGCCGGAAGGTTCGTTGGAAGTTCGCGGAGCTCGCCGAGAAAGATCGGAGCTTACCGAAGAAGTTCGTTGGAACTCATCAAGATCAAATCTTGAAGTCTAGGAGCTTGCCAGGAGTCCGCAGAATGGTTTCTGAGAGTTTATCGGAAAACCGTCGGAAGTTCGCCAGAAGCTCGCTAGAAGAAGTCTTGACTTATGGACTTTGTAATTGCTTAGAAAATGTCTTTAAATTCGTAGTTAGCACGTTACTTAGGGTTAAGATAAGGTGTTAATCCTATAAACAAAGTAGGGGCCAATTGGGCTTTAGTTCGGGCTGGTTTGGGCCAATTTTGGAGCCCAACCAGTGAGCTGAAATAGTGTAGGCGGTGGCACCGCCCAGCACCCGAGAGCTGGGCGGTGGCACCACTTGGCTGGGCGGTGGCACCGCCAGCATCGGGAACCAAAGAGAATTCAAATTTTGGAGCCCAAATTTGAATCCTCTTGAGGCCTATAAATACCCCTCAAATCTCAGCTGAGATTACAACCTTTTAAAAAGCAATAGTTTGAGTTAAGAGCCTTAGAATAGTCTTTGCAAGCCTTGTTTTTCATATTGCTTAAGTGTTCACCTCCTCCCATCTTGTTGAAAAGAATTGTAAGAGTGTGAACCACTTGTAAAGGTTGTAAGAGGGGTATTAGTCCTTCCCCTACAAGAAATTTGCTAGTGGAAGTTGGAAGCCTCTTCGAAGAAGGCTTCACAAGTGGATGTAGGTCATTTTGACCGAACCACTTTAAAAACTGCTACGTTATCTGGTTTGCATCCTACTCTTGTCATTTACATACTACAAACTTCTCTACTTAGTTACTACGCTTCCATACATTTCTAAGTTATCAAGCTTCTAAAATCGGTTTCCATTGATATTGCTTTTCATCGTACGAAAGATTTATCAAAACCGAAGTTTTAATCCGCTGCACTAATTCACCCCCCCCTCTTAGTGCCGCTCCGATCCTAACAATTGGTATCAGAGCCCGGTATTTCTTATTTCGGATTTACACCCGAGAGAAATGACTCTTCATGGCTTTCAAGAGGGCTTATCGGTTTTTCGTCCACCGTTGTTTAATGGATTGGACTACACTTATTAGAAAACTCGAATGAGAGTTTTCTTGATTTCTATGAATTTGGATTTATGGAATATCGTTGAAAACAGTTTTCAACTTCCCTCTAAACCGATGAACGAATGGTCGGATTTGGAGAAGAAGTATTTTTCTTTAAACGCAAAGGCTATGAATGCCTTATTTTGCGCTTTGGACAAAACTGAGTTCAATCGGATTTCAACGTGCGAAATGGCTTTTGATATTTGGCGAACACTTGAAATCACGCACGAGGGAACTAGTAGAGTCAAAGACTCGAAAGTTAACATTTTATTGCATGATTTTGAGCTTTTTCGAATGCAACCAAGCGAGACTATAGGCGACATGTACACCCGTTTCACGGATATTGTCAATAATCTAAGTGTTCTTGGTAAATCTTTTTTGAATTTTGATCTCGTGAGCAAGATCTTAAGATCCCTTCCAAAAAGGTGGATCCTAAAATAACCGCAATACAAGAAACAAAAGATTTAAATATTTTTCCACTTGAAGAACTAATTGGTTCATTGATGACATATGAAATGGTTCACAATACACATGATGAACATGATGAACAAAATCACCTTCCAAAGAACAGGAAGGATTTGGAACTCCGGACAAATGAATACCACTTGAGCGATGACTCAAGTGATGAGGACAATGTTGAACTTGAACTTCGAACACTAAATCTTAATAAGTTTATTAAATAAAAATCTAAAATAAACAATGAATTTGAATGGAGGAAGAGGCCAAAGAAGAGGAAGGCAACCAAGGATGAATAAAAAACTTCCAAAGGCGAAACGACGAATTAGGCTTTGACGGGCTTCGACTACAAGGTGAGCAACTCTAACTCTCTTGAATTATTTTGAAATTACTTAAAGCCCTTCATGAGTGCTTAATTTAGATAGTGGGAATAAGAAATAAAAAAATTAGTTTTCAAAAATCATATCATGTTTTTCTTTGTAGCATCTTTGAAAAATTAAAAAATTTGATCATGAAAAGTATATTGCAAAGGTTTCATGCATGTTATGTTTTGAAATGTTGAATGATGCAATATTAGGGATGATAATATGATATGTGATAATGCTTAGGATTAATCCATACATATGTATACGTCATACATGAGTTTTTGAAGTAAATGTTGATTTGAACCTCTCATTTTAGATTAATATGCTTTTGGTCTAATCGTTTTTATGATGAATTAAGATGACATAGTGCATGTACATCTATGTATGAATTTCTTGATAGTCTTTTGATGATATACGTGATATCATGATGTGTTTGGTCTTAACAGCTTCATGACGAAACTTATGTTTCAATTTTAAATGATGATACTTGTTTTCACAAAAAGACTTGAATACCCTCACATGAAATCAATTGTATGAAATGAAAATAATTTTCTATCCTATTGAGATTAATGAATTTATTTTACCAATCTTGTGAATCTCATAAAAATAAACATGATGAATATTTTATAAATGAGTTGTCTTATAAGATTTTGCCTTTACGTCTTGAACTTTCATGCTTATATTGATTTGGCATATAAAGACTAAGGCATGCTTAGATGAAAAAGAATCACTTAAAAAATACTTTTCCCATCTGATCGAGATTAATGATTTCATGATATTTTGTGAATCTCGAAATTGATTTTGATGACTTGATTATGAGTTTCAAGTTACCGATTTGATTTGAATAAGTTTTATTTAAATCATAATCTTGATCTTGCAAAATTGGAATCACAAATAATATCTTTTGGTATTCATGACTTGAATTTGATTGAAACATTGCATGCTTAAATTAATCATTCTCCTATGTTTCAAAAATTCTTTAAAAGCCTTATGAGATGACTGAAAATTAATTTGCTTTATGATGAATCACGAATCATGACTTGATCTATGATATTGATATATTGGTTGTATAATTCTTTTGCTCTATTAAAAGGATTTATTGAATGAATCATGTCCTTCTTGAATTTTCTAAGTTGGCTTGTATAATTCTTTTGCTCTATTGGCTGTATAATTCTTTTGCTCTATTGAAGGATTTATTAAAAGGATTTATTGAATGAATGATATCATGACATGATTTTATACGTTGGCTTGTATAATGATTAAAATCTTTTGGCCATTGATTTCTCCCTTCTTTTCGGTAATTACAAAGGGGGAGAAATATATGAATTGATACTATGAGTGCCATATTTGAATGATAAATATATGAATTAATGCTATAAGTGCCATATTTGAATTTGAATTATGTTAAGATATCAAAAGAAGCTTGCATCGAAATATATGGTAAATTGATAATCAAAATGCTATGATTGCCATATGCCATGTTTGCATCATATTAAGATATCAAGAACTTGCATTGTAATTTTACTTGCTGATATCTTGTCATGTGATGAAATGCTACGATTTGTTGCTAAAATGATGCATGCAATACTTATGCTTTTTATGTGATGTATTACATATGATGTGAATCATAATTAATATTGCCTTAATTTGAATTAAAGGTTTATCTCAATTATGAAATTTTTAAATAAGAATGATTACTCACCTTTGTCATGATTTAGAAATTGACATAAAGGGTCTTCCCTTCCTTTTGACAATGACTAAGGGGGAGATAGCTAGCTTGCACAATTCAAGAAGAAAGCAAAAATTGCACTTCTCAAAAGAGAAGAAATTGCTATCTTGAACATCACCGAGAATTGCTAGCTTGAAACATCAAGAAAATGCAAAAATGTGCTATCGTGCCTATCTCAAGAAAAGCAAATATGCCAACTTGCATATATTTGAATTTGCTAGCTTATAAAACTTGCATATTTCAAGAAGCAAGAGTTGCTTTCTTGAAAATCTCTAAATTGCTAGCTTGCAAGTTCTAAAATGTTATAAAATTGCTAGATTGCATGATGATAAAAATTTAATATTATATTTTTCATGCAATGAGTTGAACCCATATAACAAACACTTGATTGTGGTACTTCTCCTTTTTGTTGATGACAAAGGGGGAGAAGTATGTTGATGACATGACATGTGATGCATAAGTTTATGCATATGTTCATGATGATGTGTTGTAAGTATTCATGATGAATATTGCAATGACTTGAATTCAGTTTGAATTCAAGGTTCTATCAATATGGCATATTGATAGGGGGGGTTTGTTTAAACTCTGGGAGTTAAGGTTAACTCCATCATCAAGTGGTTGTCATCATCAAAAAGGGGGAGATTGTTGAATCTCGTATTTTGATGATGAAACCACTTGATATGTGTTTATAATTTAAACTACATTTTGAGTGATGCAGGTCTACTCGATCAGGATTAGACAGTTAACGCAGGAGGAATTGACGTTGCGCCGGAGGAGATCACATCAAGATATTGGACGGCAGAAGGCTTCGGACGTCGGGCATCGGGCCAAGGAGAGCGAAATTGCGCCAAGGATATCGGGGTTGCGGAGGTCAACCGCCGATTGGGCAACAAGCCATAAGAGAGGACGATGCACCGAAGAATCGGACGAAGCGCCAACCAATGACATGCCGGGCAATAGAATGTCAATTCGTGTTGTAATAATTGTTAAGATCGGAGTAGAGTTTTAGCTTGTGTGTGCAGGATTAACTGTTGGGAAATCATTGGGGGCGACATCATATACGTAGCGGAAGAACAAGAAAACAAAAATCCCCGATTCCCAAAAAGATGTTCGTCGTCGTGCGAAGATTGGTGCGAAAAAATCCGCAAAACACAAAACTGCGTATAGAGATTGTGTTACCTAGGGAGATCGTATATCCCTGTTTTCTTGCAGATCCTTAGGAGAGGGTGAAGGAGGTCAAGCGTCCTCCTCTCTAGCGGTGATCTACACAGTAGGGTTGCGACGACGCTTCTCAAAACTCCAGGCCTACTCTGAGGTGGAGAGGAAGAGGAGAATAGGAAAGGCAAGCAAAGACTCTAGCCTATGAGGCTGTGAATCCCTCCTATTTATAGAGATCCCGTGTCAAACCCTAATGGGTCCTTCCCTAGTGGGTATTGGATCTGCATCCAATAAGACAAGGGCTCCGTCGGATATCTCATATCCGAACCTCTACTCATCGCAATGCCTACCATATGTGTGTGACCCTCTAGGCCCAATATCGAGCTGGCCGTGAGTCATACCTGTCAGAACTCCTTCTAACTCAGTGAATTATTATCTCTGTAATAATTCACTCGACTCATCGACTACGAACGTACTAGGCCACTACGCCGTAGTCCCCAGACGATACAGGGGAATCCAATCCATTGGACCTATCTGTCCTCAGTTACCATGTACCTATAGTCCCTCATCCATCTAATATCCCGGAGACCGTATATCGAGCATGGTGCTGTCAGACCCATACGGTTTCTACTCGAGTCTCGCTCTAATCGGATTCTCCCGGAGAACTCTTTCTCTCTCAACCCGAATGACCCTAGCCAGGGATTTGTCTGAGCAAGAACACATAGGATATTCCTCTCATGACGCCGAGAGTGGATGATCCTCTATTGACACTCAATAGCCCTCGTAAGGTCGACTACCACTCCCAATGACCAACTGTACTAGATCTGGGGACAGCCAAACCTATAAGTCTGGTATCAAAGAGTGGAGCACTCATACAGGACATCCTTGGTGTCTCAAGTCTAAGGACCAGATACACCACTAGGACTACGGAATCGCTGTCTGACAATAAGGCATCATCAACCATCCAGCATTCCGTAAGTGGATCAATCAGTGAACTCATTCTCCAATGAGCACCTGTACTGTATCTCTAGTGTCCCTACACGAGCAGCTATGAGACCAGCTGCATCCATCATATGGACGGGTATATAGCACACCAGTCTATCCGGTTATCACGATGTCCCTCTCGAGTAACCTATGACCGGGATTATTTAGGATATGTGTTTATAGGTGAATCGATCTCATAATCGTGATCTCATCACGATCTGATTCCCATTGCACAAATCCAAGGACATCACAATATATATATGCATTTATGCAATAGTTATAAAGTGATACACGCCAAAATATAATAAGCAAAAAGATTCTGTATCAAGTCACACGTGCCATCACTCACGTGATTGGCTTGTTGGGCACCTATGACTAGCAATCTCCCACTTGACCTAAAGTCAATCACCTATGTGTCTGATCCCCATCAGACTCTTGTGACGCTCAAAGACAATCTGAGACAACGGCTTTGTCAGTGGATCTGCAATGTTATCTTCAGATGGAACTCTTTCCACTACTACATCTCCTCGGGTTACGATCTCTCTTATAAGCTGGAACCTCCTCAGAACACTTCTGATGAGACCCGGGTTCCCTTATTTGAGTAATCACCCCATAGTTGTCGCAATATAAGAAAGTCGACTTGTCGCTATCTGTATCGACTCCCAAATCTGTGATGAACTTCTTCACCCAGACTCCCTCCTTTGCTACATCTAATGCAGCAATGTACTCCGCCTCTGTGGTTGAGTCAGCAGTGATATCTTGGTTGGAACTCTTCTAGCACACTACTCCTCCATTCAAGGTGTACACATACCCTGAATTCGACTTGCTATCATCGACATCAGACTGAAAACTTGAGTCAGTGTAGCTTTCAACCTTAAAGCTATTACCTCCATATACTAGCAAAAGATCCTTAGTCCTTCTCAAGTACATAAGGATACACTTTATTGCTTTCCAGTGCTCGAAGCCTGGATCCGCCTGATACCTGCTCGTGACACTCAAAGCATGCGCTATATCAGGCCTCGTACATAGCATGGCATACATGATAGACCCTATTGCTGAGGCATAAGGTATCATATTCATGTTTGCCCTTTCTTCTGGAGTCTTTGGGGACATACTCGTAGAAAGCGATATCCCATGTCTCATCAGTATGAGACCTCTCTTGGAATTTTCCATGCCAAACCCTGTGACAATGGTTTCTATGTACTTGGACTAGGACAAGCCAAGCATCCTTTTGGATCTATCTCTATAGATTATAATCCCCAAGATATAGTATGCTTCCCCTAAGTCCTTCATGGAGAAGTGTCTAGATAACCAAGCCTTTACTGTAGACAGCATTTCTTCGTCATTCCCAATGATCAGGATGTCATCCACATATAACACCAAAAAGGTGATAGCGCTCCCACTTACCTTCCTGTACACACAAGGCTTATCTTCGTTCTTAACGAAGTCATAAGATCTGATTGACTCATCAAATCTTATGTTCCAACTTCGGGAAGCTTGCTTTAGTCCATAAATGGATCTAAGCAACCTACAAACTTTATCTGGGCAGTTCTTGGACACGAATCCCTCAGGTTGCATCATATACACCTCCTCCTCGAGGTTCCCATTGAGGAATGCGGTTTTCACATCCATCTGCCAGATCTCATAATCATAGTGTGCTGCAATAGCCAATAGAATTCTGATGGATTTTAGCATTGCTACGGGTGAGAAGGTTTCGTCGTAGTCAACACCTTGTCTTTGACGATACCCTTTAGCCACTAGCCTTGCTTTATAGGTCTCTACCTTTCCATCTACTCCGATCTTTTTCTTAAAGATCCATTTGCAACCGATGGGTACAATACCTTCGGGCGCATCAACTAGGTTCCAAACCTTATTGGAGTACATAGAATCCATCTCAGAATTCATGGCTTCTTGCCACTTCCCGGAGTCTATACTCATAATAGCCTCCTCGTAGGTCTGAGGATCAATATCCTCAACATCCTCTCCTCTAATATGTCCCACATATCTCTCAGGAGGATGAGATACTATATCAGACCTACGTAAAGTTGAAACTTGTGTATTAGATACCTGAACAGACTCGGGCTATAGAGTGGTGCTTGAGCTTGGTTCTCCAACCTCGCTCAATTCTATCATTCTCCCACTATCTCCGCCAAGAATGTGTTCCTTCTCGAGGAACACTGCTCTCTTAGCTTCAATGACCTTTTGGTCCTCGAGATGATAGAAATAATACCCACAAGTTTCCTTGGGGTGTCCCACAAATTTGCATCGCTCTGTCCTTGATTCTAACTTGTCGGGGTTGTCTTTTAATGTGGGCAGGACAGCCCCAAATCTTAACAACCTTAAGATCAGGCTTCTTCCCTTTCCATATCTCATATGGTGTAGACACTACCGACTTAGTTGGAACTCTGTTCAGAAGGTAAGCTGCGGTTTCTAGGGCATATCCCTAAAATAAGATGGGTAGGTCAGCGAAACTCATCATGGACCGTACCATATCTAATAATGTACGATTTCTCCTTTCAGAGACACCATTGAGCTGAGGTGTATAAGGAGGTGTCCATTGGGATAATATCCCATGGTCCTTGAGGAACTGAGTAAACTCTGTACTTAAGTACTCACCTCCTCGATCTGATCGAAGAGTTTTGATTCTCTTTCCAGTCTGGTTCTCCACCTCATTCTTATACTCTCTGAATTTCTCAAAGGCCTCGGACTTGTACTTCATTAAGTACACATATCCATACCTTGAGAAATCATCAGTAAATGTAATGAAGTAGGAGTAACCACCAATGGCATGAGTTGACATGGGTCCACATACATCACTATGTATGAGTTTCAACAACTCAGTGGCTCTCTCTCCAGTTCTACTAAATGGAGATTTGGTCAGTTTTCCACGAATGCAAGGCTCACAAGTTGCATATGACACATAGTCGAATGGATCTAGATATCCATCATTTAGCAACTTTTGAATCCTTCTTTCATGGATGTGACCTAGCCTACAATGCCACAGGTATGCACTGTTCAACTCATCTCGTTTCCTTTTGGACACATTTACATTCATGATATGTGGAGTGGTGTCTAACATAAATAAACTATTATGCAATGTTCCTTTCGTGATGATCTTATCATCTAATAATATCGAACAACCATTGTTCTCAAAAACAAATTTATATCCACTAACTGTTAAACATGAAATGGAGATAATGTTTTTGATAATAGAAGGAACAAAATAACATGCATCTAATGCAATAAAAGCTCCACTAGGCAGATGTAGGGCGACCTCGCCAACAGCTAATACAGTAAATTTTGCTCCATTACCCATCTTGAGGTCCATCTCGCCTCTCTCTAGTCTCCTAGGCCTTGCCAGAACCTGCAACGAATTGCATATATGATAAGCACTACCGGTATCCAATACCCATGTGTTATCATAAGAGTCTGACAAATGGAGACTGATCATGAATGTACCTGAAGCTTCATCAAGCTTTTGTTTTGCCCTTTCTGCAAGGTACTCTTTGCAGTTTCTCTTCCAGTGCCCATCTTTACCACAGTGGAAGCACTGGCCTTTGTCCTTTGTTGGGTCTTTCTTAGCAACCTTTGCTTTACCTTGTTTGCCCTTGCCCTTTCCCTTCTTAAGGGACCTTTCTGCTTTCCTTTTCTTTCTAGTCTCACCAGTGTAGAGAACTGGCTTCTCTTTCTTAATAGTACTCTCTGCCACCCTCAACATATTGAGGAGCTCTGGGAGAGTCACCTCAAGCTTGTTCATATTAAAATCCATTATGAATTGTGAAAAAGAATCTGGTAGGGACTGAAGTACAATGTCCACACATAAGTTATCCTCTAGGACCATTCCTAGACCTGTGAGTTTCTCTATCCACTCAATCATCTTTAGGACATGGTTCTGAACCGGTGTCCCCTCAGTCATCCTAGCGCGGAAGAGGATCTTAGATATCTCATATCGTTGAGTCCTTCCCTGTTCCTCAAACAACTTGCGGACAAGTAGGAGAATGGATCTGGCATCCATCTTTTCATGTTGTCTCTGTAACTCAGGAGTCATAGAGCCCAACATATAGCACTGAGTAAGAGTGGAGTCATCAATGTACTTCACGTAACGAGCGATCTCATCCTCGCTTGCCCCTTCTTAGGGCATAGGCATCACTGTATCAAGGACGTACACGATTTTCTCCGTTGTGAGAACAATTCTCAAGTTACGGAGCCAATCCGTATAATTTGGACTAGTGAGGCGGTTGACATCAAGTATGTCACGTAAGGGATTTGAAAGCGACATTTTCTGAAAATAAAGATGCAGTAGAAATGAATAACATGCAGATTTTGCAAGAAATAAACTATCAAGATATGGACTTCTATCTTAATATGCTCCCACTATTTTACTAACGAGTCACGCGACACCCTCAGCACGTGAAACGGAAGTCTCCGGCAGACTTCTAGTGGGGATCAGGATCCAATCAGCGTCTTAGTATAACCTCGAGGGACTCGACCAATCACACTAAGCCTAAAAGGTTGGCAACTCTTGCCGATCACAACTCCTTGTGATTCCCGTCCTGTTCGGCCTCCGAATCACCATGGCCTCGAGGGACTCGACCAACCATGATGCTCGGTTAAGTCAACGCCTTCGTTACAAGATGAGTCTGATTTGATGATATACCCTCGAGGGACTCGACCAAGTATACCATGCCCTCAGGTCACCGGTGACATCTCTATGTCGTAAGCAAGATAGCGAATCGCGATATAGGTGAGTCTCGAGGGACTCGACCAACTCAACCTACACCGGGAATCGGTTCCTACTCATAACGATGGAAGGCCACGTGGGTCAATCTAATTGCCTCACGTTTACCGACTTAATATTATCGAGAGATGTTTCTATGATTTGGTCTCCTAATATGACATGTCACACATATACATATTTAATATATATCTACATCGCATCCAAATATATATACATATCTAGTATGTGTATAAGCAATCACACCAGATGATCATGGACCACAACCTAATATGATTAGGCCCGAGCCAGTAGGCCTAATCACTCACATCAAGATCTATGTGTGCAACGGTGCATCTCCATGCCCTGTGATCGTCCATCTCGTCCTCGTCGGTTTCGTCGACATCTTGATGCATCTCCATGCATCACGATCGTCCGTCTCGTGGGTCCCGCTATCGCATCCACGCTCCCGCTGCGCCTCCTCATGTGATTACAACTTAATCATAGGCACGCAGGCCCGACAATAAACGAGAAATATAATGGAGGTTCGTAGACCTCAATAATAATAATCACAAGTACACACATCACACGGTCCATGATCATCCGTCCACACATCATACATCACATGTATAAATAATCATCATCATGTAGGACTACTAGATAATAATAAAAAATAATAATCAACTAAACCTTTTAATTAATTAATATTTTCTGAAATCAGGGATATATAGGAAATTTCTCAATTCCTAAGGGTATTTTCATAATTTTGACAAAAGACAGAAACTGGAATTTCTCAAATTCATAGGGGCAAAATTATCTTTTTGCCCAAAACCCTAATTCCCTCTTTCTGCTGCCGCTGCCGCCGCCGCCACCCTACTGGCGGCGGCCTATGCGGCGGGGCGAGGGCGCTGCCCTCGCCTGCAGGAGGCACGCTCGCTGGCGGTGCTGCCGTTGCAGGTGGGCTCCCCCTTCGGGCGTCGCTGCCTTCGCAGGCGGTGTTGTCCCGCCGGGCGGCCGCCCCTATGGGGGGGGTTTCGCCCGCGGGAGCAGCGGCGGCAGGCGTCGCGCGTCGCTGCCATGCGGCGACAGGCGCCGCTTCCTTTCGGCAGCAGGCGCCGCTGCCCTGCGGTGCCTCTGCCCGTTGGTTGCCAGCCCCGCCAGCAGCAAGCCTGCTGCAAGCAGACCGCCGGCCGGCTGCTGCAGGCACAGCGCTTGTGCATGCGCCGGCGCTGTGCTGCTTGGCTGCAGCTGCGGCTGCAGCTGCAGGTGGCTGCAGGCATGCAGATCGAGGGCAGCAACTGTTGCTGCCCTTCCTCGCTTTTGCGTCAACGATTTTGACGTCAAAATTCTTCCTAAACACAATACAAGCAGTTCAAAACCAATCATTCGCACGAACAACGTGGCTCTGATACCACTGTTGGGAAATCATTGGGGGCGACATCATATGCGCAGCAGAAGAACAAGAAAACAAAAATCCCCGATTCCCAAAAAGATGTTCGTCGTCGTGCGAAGATTGGTGCGAAAAAATTCGCAAAACACAAAACTACGTATAGAGATTGTGTTACCTAGGGAGATCGTATATCCCTGTTTTCTTGCAGATCCTTAGGAGAGGGTGAAGGAGGTCAAGCGTCCTCCTCTCTAGCGGTGATCCACATAGCAGGGTTGCGACGACGCTCCTCAAAACTCCAGGCCTACTCTGAGGTGGAGAGGAAGAGGAGAATAGGAAAGGCAAGCAAAGACTCTAGCCTATGAGGCTGTGAATCCCTCCTATTTATAGAGATCCCATGTCAAACCCTAATGGGTCCTTCCCTAGTGGGTATTGGATCTGCATCCAATAAGACAAGGGCTCCGTCGGATATCTCATATCCGAACCTCTACTCATCGCAATGCCTACCATATGTGTGTGACCCTCTAGGCCCAATATCGAGCTGGCCATGAGTCATACCTGTCAGAACTCCTTCTAACTTAGTGAATTATTATCTCTGTAATAATTCACTCGACTCATCGACTACGAACGTACTAGGCCACTACGCCGTAGTCCCCAGACGATACAAGGGAATCCAATCCATTGGACCTGTCTGTCCTCAGTTACCATGTACCTATAGTCCCTCATCCATCTAATATCCCAGAGACCGTATATCGAGCATGGTGCTGTCAGACCCATACGATTTTTACTCGAGTCTCGCTCTAATCGGATTCTCCTGGAGAACTCTTTCTCTCTCAACCCGAATGACCCTGGCCAGGGATTTGTCTGAGCAAGAACACATAGGATATTCCTCTCATGACCCTGGATGATCCTCTATTGACACTCAATAGCCCTCGTAAGGTCGACTACCACTCCCAATGACCAGCTGTACTAGATCTGGGGACAGCTAAACCTATAAGTATGGTATCAAAGAGTGGAGCACTCATACAGGACATCCTTGGTGTCTCAAGTCTAAGGACCAGATACACCACTAGGACTACAGAATCGCTGTCTGACAATAAGGCATCATCAACCATCCAACATTCCGTAAGCGGATCAATCAGTGAACTCATTCTCCAATGAGCACCTGTACTGTATCTCTAGTGTCTCTACACGAGCAGCTATGAGACCAGCTGCATCCATCGTATGGACGGGTATACAGCACACTAGTCTATCCGGTTATCACGATGTCCCTCTCGAGTAACCTATGACCGGGATTATTTAGGATATGTGTTTATAGGTGAATCGATCTCATTATCGTGATCTCATCACGATCCGATTCCCATTGCACAAATCCAAGGACATCACAATATATATATGCATTTATGCAATAGTTATAAAGTGATATACGCCAAAATATAATAAGCAAAAAGATTCTGTATCAAGTCACACGTGCCATCACTCACGTGATTGGCTTGCTGGGCACCTATGACTAGCATTAACTATGATAACGATGAAGACATAAAGAAAAAAAAAGTGTCGGAGTCAAGCACGAAGGATTCATTGTGAGTTCGAGAGTTCAATGGAAGTCCGAAGGTTCGTCGGGAATGCTGCCGGAACTAGCTGAGAATGAGTAGGGAGCTTGCAGAAGGGTTTTTCGGAAGCTCGCCGGAAGGTTCGTCGGAAGTTCGCGGAGCTCGCCGAGAAAGATCGGAGCTTGCCGAAGAAGTTCGTTGGAACTCGTCAAGATCAAATCGTGAAGTCTAGGAGCTTGCCGGGA
Organism: Musa acuminata AAA Group; assembly: GCF_036884655.1. Classification (NCBI taxonomy): domain Eukaryota; kingdom Viridiplantae; phylum Streptophyta; class Magnoliopsida; order Zingiberales; family Musaceae; genus Musa; species Musa acuminata. Next base: position 18,136,022 of record NC_088349.1, read on the forward strand.
GTCCGCAAAATGGTTTTCGAGTGTTTATTGGAAAACCGTCGGAAGTTCGCCGGAAGCTCGCCGGAAGAAGTCTTGACTTATGGACTTTGTAATAGCTTAGAAAATGTCTTTAAATTCATAGTTAGCATGTTACTTAGGGTTAAGATAAGGTGTTAATCCTATAAACAAAGTAGGGGCCAATTGGGCTTTAGTTCGGGCTGGTTTGGGCCAATTTTGGAGCCCAACCAGTGAGCTGAAATAGTGTAGGCGGTGGCACCGCCCAGCACCCGAGAGCTGGGCGGTGGCACCACTTGGCTGGGCGGTGGCACCGCCAGCATCGGGAACCAAAGAGAATTCAAATTTTGGAGCCCAAATTTGAATCCTCTTGAGGCCTATAAATACCCCTCAAATCTCAGCTGAGATTACAACCTTTTGAAAAGCAATAGTTTGAGTTAAGAGCCTTAGAATAGTCTTTGCAAGCCTTGTTTTTCATATTGCTTAAGTGTTCACCTCCTCCCATCTTGTTGAAAAGAATTGTAAGAGTGTGAACCACTTGTAAAGGTTGTAAGAGGGGTATTAGTCCTTCCCCTATAAGAAATTTGCTAGTGGAAGTTGGAAGCCTCTTCGAAGAAGGCTTCGCAAGTGGATGTAGGTCATTTTGACCGAACCACTTTAAAAACTACTGCGTTATCTGGTTTGCATCCTACTCTTGTCATTTACATACTGCAAACTTCTCTACTTAGTTACTATGCTTTCATATGTTTCTAAGTTATCAAGCTTCTAAAATTGATTTCCATTGATATTGCTTTTCATTGTACGAAAGATTTATTAAAACCGAAGTTTTAATCCGCTGCACTAATTCACTCCCCCCTCTTAGTGCCGCTCCGATCCTAACATCCACAAGCTATGTAATTTATACAATCATAACTCCAACTATTTACCACAAGTTCATATCATCGTAAACTAGACTTAACATTCCAAAATTCCAAATAAGAGAGATCTTCTAACACTTTTACGAGGTATATCCATTTCGGTTCATCAACAACATTTTATTACATACAAAATATGCTTATACAACAATAACATAATAATCAACAAGACTTGCCCATAATTCTGAATCGCTCTCCACTACCTCAGCCCAATTCAAACATCTCAGAGAGTGACAAACTGACCTGAAAGATTTATATAATAACGGAGTGAGCTAAAAACAGTTCAGCAAGTGACAAAGCATATCTAGCACAAAAAGGGACAGTTTCAAATGAACAAGATATCACAATGCAAGAAAGAATCCAAGAGATTCAAGGATATCATCTCATTAGATACAGAATCGTAAATGTCATTTCATTCATAACATATTGGATTCATACAAATGGAGCACAGAGTAATTGGAGCATATCAATAGCGTACGAGATGATCCGGAGCATATCAATGGCAAATAGAACATTTCAGAATATATCAGTTCATAGCAAATGGAGCACAGAGTAATTGGAGCATATCAATAGCGTATGAAATGTTACGGAGCATATCAATGACATATGGAACATTTCGAAGCGTAACAATAACAAATGAAACATTTCGGAGCATATCAAAGGCGTATGAAATGTTTCGAAGCATATAAATGACAAATGAAATATTTTGGAACATATCAATCGCTTATGGACCATTTCAAAGCATATCAAAGAACGAATACGAAATAGAAGCTCAGACGTCGTACCCTAGCATAGTGCATGTGAGGTTTAACTCAGTGGTGGCTCCACGCCGTGATGAGTTCTCGACTCCATCCACGGGTAGCCCTTTCCTACTCGAGCCCTCTCACCCTACCCTAGTGCTAGGTCGGCTCTGAATTTCATATCAAACAGATAGAAGGTGAAGTGGGATTCCAAACATAATATGGTCTATCCATTTGTGAATGACCACCAAACATAATCTAGAGCATCGCGGGCTCTAAGCACATACCCTTTACCATTTCTGGCAAAGATCCAAATAATCCCACAAACACCAGAGTACAAAAGGGTATTGTGAACAATAAATTGGGACATATCGGAAGCATACGTGGAACAACGAAATGCACATGTGCCTTTATGAAACATTACGATACAAACATGAAGTTTACATAACAGATTTAGGTATCCAAATACATATAGGACAAGAGTATTTTAAGAATTCAGAGCAGTAATATAAAGCTCCATTGAATAAGAAAGCTAAAGGATATCAATTTCCAAAGGAATGAAACCAGAATATGCGAAATTGTCCAAAGCTCGATTTCTGGCAGAATTCAAGAGGCACATTGAACAAATGATTCAAACTATCAATCGTGCTCCAATATACTCAAGAATGCTATCAAAAGAAAGGTTTATGAGTCTATATTCTGATCAAATAATTTTTATCCAAATCAGAGGTCAATACATGAAGTTATAATCATAACAAGGTAGAAAGGTCATAATCTCAGAAGTTGCACAGATTCGGATCGTTACGTCTAAACAGGAGATATATAAAATGTACGGCTAGAACAATTCAAAGTTCCTCTTATTCAAAGCAAATGTAGAGATAAAATTACAGTAAGGAAAGATCAGGACACTTGCAATAGGAAAGATTAGAAAGCTTACAATAGGAAGGATCGGAACACTTGCAATAGAAAGGATTGAAACATTTGTAATAGAAAGGATCGAAATACTTGCAATAGAAAGGATCGAAACACTTGCAATAGAAAGGATCGAAACACTTGCAATAAGAAAAATTAGAACAATTACAGGAGAAACGATCGGGAAACTTGCAATAAGAAAAATTAGAACAATTACAGGAGAAACGATCGGGAAACTTGCCTTTCAAAGATTTTGATCCGAAGATCCAAAGAAGGTGTCAGCCCAAATCCTTCTACTTTTCCTCCGTGTACTCTCCCTGTTTCGTGTTCTACATGTGTCTTCTATTTTTCCTCCATAACTGCAGCTCATGCAGAACATAGAGGCATAGTCACCTACTCTCTCTTACTCTCATTCATTCGTTTTCTTTTTCAAACACAGCTGTCGCAGCCATCGCCGCTGCCACTACTACAGTCATAGCCACGACCGTAGCTGCTGTCACAACCGCAGCCCCTTCCACTGCACTACTTCCTTCCCTCATTCTCTCATTCTTACTTTTTCTTTCCCAAACACAACTACCGCAGATGCAGCCGCCACCACTGCAGCCGCAATCACGGCCACAACCCCTTTTTCCCCCTTTCCTTTCTTTTCTTTCCCAGCTGCAACTACCGCGGTCGCAGTCGCAGCCATGGCCGCAGCCACCACAACCGCCTCTTCTTCCTCCCCTGCTTATCTTCCTCTCCTTCTTCTCTTCCAGCTGTAGCTGCCATCGCCGCAGCCGCAGCCCCTTCTTCCCCTACTCTTCTTCCTCTCGTTCCCTTCTTTCCCAGCTAAACTACTGCAGTCGCAGCCTCAGCCACGGCCGCAGCCTCTTCTTCCTCCCCTACTCATCTTCCTCTCCTTCTTCTCTTCCAATTGCAGCTGCCATCGCCGCAGCCGCAGCCCCTTCTTCCCCTTCTCTTCTTCCTCTCCTTCCCTTCTTCCTTCCTCTTCCTCTTTCCCTGCCATAGCTGCAGCTGCCACAGCCGTAACCGCAGTTGCTTCTTTCCCTTCTCCTCTTCCTTCTCCTTCCTTTCTTCTTCTTCTTCTCTTCTTCCTCACCATCTCTTCCTCTCCTTCTCTTCCAGCTGCAGCTGCCACTGCCGCAGCCGCAGCTCCTCCTTTCCCATCTCTTCTTCTTCTCCTCTTCTTCTTCCCTCCTCCACCCCGGTGTCACACACACCCTCTCCTCTGTTTCCTCTACAGGAAACAGAGGTATCACAAACTCTTCTCCTGCTTCCTCTTCTTCTTCTCTTCCTCTTCTTCTTCTTCTCCTCTTCGAACGCCCCACACCTCTCCTCTGTTTCCATCTGCAGGAAACAAAGGTGCTGCAGCCCTAGCTGCTGCCACCTCTCGCTCCTCTCCCTCTTCCCTCTCTTTTCCCTCTTCTTCTCCTCTTCCCTTTTCCTCCCCAACGCCACACACCTCCTTGCTGCAGCCTTGCCGCAGCTATCCTCCTCTCTTCTTCTTCTTCTTCTTCTCTTCTCCCTCTTCTTCCTCTCTTCTTCTCCCCACGCCCCTCCGCTCCTCTCTCTGTTTCTCGAAACAAAGAGCGTGGGAGGCGGTGGGATAAAAGCGAAATTTTTGATTTTCTTTATTTTTTCTTTTTGCAACTTAACAGTTTATTCCTTGAAATTTTTATATTTTCATATAGGTCCTCCAATTTACATATAAATCCTTATTAATAAATTTTTAAAAGTGAGGGATATTACACTATCCCCCCTTAAAAGAAAATTTAGTCATGTAAATTGGTTATAGCTCAATCGATGAAAAAATGAGGATTATGATTTCTTTATTTCCTCCTCCTACGCTCAAATAATTTCATTAATACAATATAATTACATAATTTTCCAAGAGTGACCGAAATATTCTCCTCCTTAATCCTCAATAGATGATAACCCGACCTTCAATCAATCTTTGAAAATACTTGTGCATCCTGTAGTTAATCAAACAAGTCGTCATTTTAGAGAATACTCGTTTTTTGATGGTCACCTGATTCAATTGTCTATAATCAATACAAAGGCTCAATGTTTCATCCTTCTTTTTAACTAAACTCCAGAGCACCCCATGATCAAATATTAAGCCAAATAAAATCTTTATTTAATAGTCCTTGTAGTTGCTTTTCTAATTCCACTTACTCAAATGAGATGTCATTATGAAGAGATGCATAGATTTTGGGATTGTCCCAAGGACCAAATCAAAAGTAAAGTCACATTTGGAGGTAATCTAAGCAAGTCATCTTGGGATACATTAGGCAAGGAGATAAATCATGTCCAATACTCTAAAATAAAAGATCGACTGATCAAATATGCAAAAAGTGATCATTTGTTATATACCAATCCATACTGGTATGATAGGAAGATAGCAAATCCATACCAAGTATAATATCAAAACTCCAAATCTCTATGAGAACTAAATCAACAAAAAGTTCAAGTTCTCCAATAAAATCAGACAAGAGGACCAGATTCAAGTTCGTTAACAAAGAATCTCTAATGATTGTATTTTACATATATCACATAATACAATGGTCTAGGTTGAATACCCAAGTGATAGGCAATATGTTACGAATCAAATCGTAGATAGGACCGATGGTCAAACAAATATTTGCATTCTTTCATAAACATGCATAATACCTTCGATCACTAATTCAGAAGTCTTAGAATCATATTCAGTGATAGCATACACTCTAACATGGGCTGATGATTTATGAGGCAGTGACTCTTTTTTCTTGTTCATGGGGCAGTCTTTTATTTTATGATCTAACTTTCCACAAGCAAAATTGACTCCAGTCACCCGAAAACACAAACTTGTTTCATAATTTAACTTGCAATTCACACGTGATTGAGTCTTTTGTGGTGACTTCCCATTTCAAATCCAAATGTCTTGACCCTCTTGTAATTACTTTCTGATTCATTTACAATCATATTTTTATTGGTAAACTTGTCCTTATCATTCTTGCCACTGATCTTCAAAAATTCTTTTCATTGTTCCCATTAATGATCAGCCTCTACTTCCAATATAAGGTGGCAAAAAAATCTTTTGATCATCAGAACAATTTAGTACATCAAATATCTTTTCTATTCGCATCATCCATTTTTCTGCCACCAACGAAATTAGGGTTACCACGCTACTACAACGCCACTCTGATTCAATATCCCCGATCAATCCTTTCATTCCCCTTAATTAATCAGAAACAAATGAAATAGGAGGACCAAATGTCCTCATCATCCCAGATTCTTAAAATGCATCAAAGAAAATTTCCACCAATCACTATAGTTCACTAGACCTCAATATATTTTGCACGTCAACATATCAAATATTTCAGTGATCCTCAAATCATGCTCTGATACCACCTCTGTCACGCCCCTCAAAATATCCATGATATTAAAAATTTTCATCACAAACTAATCCAGGACCCAAACTAACATTTGAGGGCACTGAAAAACATTCTATCAAATTCATATCTATAAAACCTGCGCAGTTTATAATCATATATCACATCACTCGATAATTCACATTTATGGTAACCCAAGCCAACTTGACAAACATGAACAACATTTATAAATCCACAAGCTATGTAATTTATACAATCATAACTCCAACCATTTACCACAAGTTCATATCACCGTAAACTAGACTTAACATTCCGAAATTCCAAATAAGAGAGATCTTCTAACACTTTTCGAGGTATATCCATTTCGGTTCATCAACAACATTTTATTACATACAAAATATGCTTATAAAATAATAACATAATAACCAACAAGACTTACCCATAATTCTGAATATCTCTCCACTGCCTCAGCCCAATTCAAACATCTCAGAGAGTGACAAACTGACCTGAAAGATTTATATAACAACGGAGTGAGCTAAAAACAGCTCAGCAAGTGACAAAGCATATCTAGCACAAAAAGGGACAATTTCAAACGAACAAGATATCACAATGCAAAAAAGAATCCAAGAGATTCAAGGATATCATCTCATTAGATACAGAATCATAAATGTCATTTCATTCATAACATATTGGATTCATAACAAATGGAGCATAGAGTAATTGGAGCATATCAATAGCGTACGAGATTATCCGTAGCATATCAATGGCAAATAGGACATTTCAGAATATATCAGTTCATAACAAATGGAGCACATAGTAATAGGAGCATATCAATAGCGTATGAAATGTTCCGGAGCACATCAATCACATATGGAACATTTCAAAGCGTAACAATAACAAATGAAACATTTCGGAGCATATCAATGACAAATGAAACATTTCGGAACATATCAATTGCATATGGACCATTTTAAAGCATATCAAAGAACGAATACGAAATAGAAGCTCAGACGTCGTACCCTAGCATAGTGCATGTGAGGTTTAACTCAGTGGTGGCTTCATGCCGTGATGAGTTCTCGACTCCATCCACGGGTAGCCCTTTTTCTACTCGAGCCCTCTCACCCTACCCAAGTGCTAGGTCGGTTCTGAATTTCATATCAAACAGATAGAATGTGAAGTGAGATTCCAAACATAATATGGTCTATCCATTTCTGAATGACCACCAAACATAATCTAGAGCATCGCGGGCTCTAAGCACATACCCTTTACCATTTCTAGCAAAGGTCCAAATAATCCCACAAACACCAGAGTACAAAAGGGTATTGTGAATAATAAATTGGGACATATCGGAAGCACATGCGGAACAACGAAATGTACATGTGCCTTTATGAAACATTACGATACAAACATGAAGTTTACATAACAGATTTAGGTATCCAAATACATATAGGACAAGAGCATACAAGAATTCAAAGTAGTAATATAAAGCTCAATTGAATAAGAAAGCTAAAGGATATCAATTTCCAAAGGAATGAAACCAGAATATGCGAAATCGTCCAAAGCTCGATTTCTGGAAGAATTCAAGAGGCACATTGAACAAATGATTCAAACTATCAATCGTGCTCCAATATACTCAAGAAAGATATCAAAAGAAAGGTTTATGAGTCTATATTCTGATCAAATAATTTTTGTCCAAATCAGAGGTCAATACATGAAGTTATAATCATAACAAGGTAGAAAGGTCAGAATCTCAGAAGTTGCACAGATTCAGATCATTACGTCAAAACAGGAGATATATAAAATGCACGGCTAGAACAATTCAAAGTTCCTCATATTCAAAGCAAATGTAGAGATAAAATTACAGTAAGGAAAGATCAGGACACTTGCAATAGGAAAGATTAGAAAGCTTACAATAGGAAGGATCGGAACACTTGCAATAGAAATGATTGAAACATTTGCAATAGAAAGGATTGAAATACTTGCAATAGAAAGGATCGAAACACTTGCAATAGAAAGGATCAAAACACTTGCAATAAGAAAAATTAGAACAATTACAGGAGAAATGATCGGGAAACTTGCAATAAGAAAAATTAGAACAATTACAGGAGAAACGATCGGGAAACTTGCCTTTCAAAGATTTTGATCCGAAGATCCAAAGAAGGTGTCAGCCCAAATCCTTCTACTTTTCCTCTGTGTCCTCTCCCTGTTTCGTGTTCTACATGTATCTTCTCTTTTTCCTCCACAACTGCAGCTCATGCAGAACATAGAGGCATAGTCACCTGCTCTCTCTTACTCTCATTCCTTCATTTTCTTTTTCAAACGCAGTTGTCGCAGCCATCGCCGCTGCCACTACTACAATCATAGCCACGACCATAGCTGCTGTCACAACCGTAGCCCCTTCCACTGCACTACTTCCTTCCCCCATTCTCTCGTTCTTACTTTTTCTTTCCCAAACACAACTGCCGCAGATGCAGCCGCCACCACTGCAGCCGCAATCACGGCCACAACCCCTTTTTCCCCTTTCCTTTCTTTTCTTTCCCAGCTGCAACTGCTGCGGTCGCAGTCGCAGCCATGGCCGCAGCCACCACAACCGCAGCCTCTTCTTCCTCCCCTGCTTATCTTACTCTCCTTCTTCTCTTCCAGCTGCAGCTGCCATCGCCGCAGCCACAGCCCCTTCTTCCCCTACTCTTCTTCCTCTCCTTCCCTTCTTTCCCAGTTGCACTGCTGCAGTCGCAGCCTCAGCCACGGCCGCAGCCTCTTCTTCCTCCCCTGCTCATCTTCCTCTCCTTCTTCTCTTCTAGCTGTAGCTGCCATCGCCGCAGCCGCAGCCCCTTCTTCCCCTTGTCTTCTTCCTCTCCTTCCCTTCTTCCTTCCTCTTCCTCTTTCCCTGCCACTGCCGCAGCCGCAGCTGCTTCTTTCCCTTCTCCTCTTCCTTCTCCTTCCTTTCTTCTTCTTCTTCTCTTCTTCCTCACCATCTCTTCCTCTCCTTCTCTTCCAGCTGCAGCTGCCACCATCGTAGCCGCAGCTCCTCCTTTCCCTTCTCTTCTTCTTCTCCTCTTCTTCTTCCTTCCTCCTCCCCGGCGTCACACACACCCTCTCCTCTGTTTCCTCTGCAGGAAACAGAGGTATCACAACCTCTTCTCCTACTTCCTCTTCTTCTTCTCTTCCTCTTCTTCTTCTTCTCCTCTTCGAACGCCCCACACCTCTCCTCTATTTCCATCTACAGGAAACAGAGGTGCTGCAGCCCTTGCTGCTACCACCTCTTGCTCCTCTCCCTCTTCCCTCTCTTTTCCCTCTTCTTCTCCTTCTCTTTTTCTCCTCTTCCCTTTTCCTCCCTAACGCCACACACCTCCTCGCTGCAGCCTTGCCGCAGCTATCCTCCTCTCTTCTTCTTCTTCTTCTTCTTCTTCTTCTTCTTCTCTTCTCCCTCTTCTTCCTCTCTTCTTCTCCCCACGCCCCTCCGCTCCTCTCTCCGTTTCTCGAAGAAACAGTGAGCGTGGGAGGCAATGGGATAAAAGCGAAATTTTCGGTTTTCTTTATTTTTTTCTTTTTGCAACTTAACAGTTTATTCCTTGAAATTTTTATATTTACATATAGGTCCTCCAATTTACATATAAATCCTTATTAATAAATTTTCAAAAGTGAGGGATATTACACTCCCCCCCCTTAAAAAAAAATTTAGTCCTCTAAATTAGTTATAGCTCAATCGATGAAAAGATGAGGATTATGATTTCTTTATTTCCTCCTCCTACGCTCAAATAATTTCATTAATACAATAAAATTACATAATTTTCCAAGAGTGACCGAAATATTCTCCTCCTTGATCCTCAATAGATGGTAACCCGACCTTCAATCAATCTTTGAAAATACTTGTGCATCCTGCAATTAATCAAACAAGTCGTCACTTTAGAGAATACTCGTTTTTTGATGGTCACCTGATTCAATTGTCTATAATCAATATAAAGCCTCAATGTTTCATCCATCTTTTTAACTAAACTCCGGAGCACCCCATGATCAAATATTAAGCCAAATAAAATCTTTATTTAATAGTCCTTGTAGTTGCTTTTCTAATTCCACTTACTCAAATGAGATGTTATTCTGAAGAGATGCATAGATTTTGGGATTGTCCCAAGGACCAAATCAAAAGCAAAGTCACGTTTGGAGGTAATCTAAGCAAGTCATCTTGGGATACATTAGGCAAAGAGATAAATCATGTCCAATACTCTAAAATAAAAGATCGACTGATCAAATATGCAAAAAGTGATCATTTGTTATATACCAATCTATACTGGTATGATAGGAAGATAGCAAATCCATACCAAGTATAATATCAAAACTCCAAATCTCTATGAGAACTAAATCAGCAAAAAGTTCAAGTTCTCCAATAAAATCAGACAAGAGGACCAGATTCAAGTTCGTTATCAAAGAATCTCCAATGATTGTATTTTACATATATCACATAATACAATGGTCTAGGTTGAATACCCAAGTGATAGGCAACATGTTATGAATCAAATCGTAGATAGGATCGATAGTCAAACAAATATTTGCATTCTTTCATAAACATGCATAATACCTTCGATCACTAATTCAGAAGTCTTAGAATCATATTCAGTGATAGCATACACTCTGACATGGGCTGATGATTTATGAGGCAGTGACTCTTTTTTCTTGTTCAAGGGGCAGTCTTTTATTTTATGATCTAACTTTCCATAAGCAAAATAGACTCCAGTCACCCGAAAACACAAACTTGTTTCATAATTTAACTTGCAATTCACACATGATTGAGTCTTTTGTGATGACTTCCCATTTCAAATCCAAATGTCTTGACCCTCTTGTTATTACTTTCTGATTCATTTCCAATCATATTTTTATTGGTAAACTTGTCCTTATCATTCTTGCCACTGATCTTCAAAAATTCTTTTCATTGTTCCCATTAATGATCAGCCTCTACTTCCAATATAAGGTGGCAAAAAAATCTTTTGATCATCAGAACAATTTAGTACATCAAATATCTTTTCTATTCGCATCATCCATTTTTCTGCCACCAACGAAATTAGGTTTACCACGCTTCTATAGCGCCACTCTGATTCAATATCCCCGATCAATCCTTTCATTCCCCTTAATTAATTAGAAACAAATGAAATAGGAGGACCAAATGTCCTCATCATTCCAGATTCCTAAAATGCATCAAAGAAAATTTCCACCAATCACTATAGTTCACTAGACCTCAATATATTTTGCACGTCAATATATCAAATATTTCAGTGATCCTCAAATCATGCTCTGATACCACCTCTATCACGCCCCTAGAAATATCCATTATATTAAAAATTTTCATCACAAACTAATCCAGGGTCCAAACTACCATTTGAGGGCACTGAAAAACATTCTATCAAATTCATATCTATAAAACCTGTGCAGTTTATAATCATATATCACTTCACTCGATAATTCACATTTATGGTAACCCAAGCCAACTTGACAAACATGAACAACATTTATAAATCCACAAGCTATGTAATTTATACAATCATAACTCCAATCATTTACCACAAGTTCATATCATCGTAAACTAGACTTAACATTCCGAAATTCCAAATAAGAGAGATCTTCTAACACTTTTACGAGGTATATACATTTTGGTTCATCAACAACATTTTATTACATACAAAATATGCTTATACAACAATAACATAATAACCAACAAGACTTGCCCATAATTCTGAATAGCTCTCCACTGCCTCAGCCTAATTCAAACATCTCAGAGAGTGACAAACTGACCTGAAAGATTTTTATAACAACGGAGTGAGCTAAAAATAGCTCAGCAAGTGACAAAGCATATCTAGCACAAAAAGGGACAGTTTCAAATGAACAAGATATCACAATGCAAAAAAGAATCCAAGAGATTCAAGGATATCATCTCATTAGATACAGAATCGTAATTGTCATTTCATTCATAACATATTGGATTCATAACAAATGGAGAATAGAGTAATTAGAGCATATCAATAGCGTATGAGATGATCCGGAGCATATCAATGGCAAATATGACATTTCAGAATATATCAGTTCATAGCAAATGGAGCACAAAGTAATAGGAGCATATCAATAGCGTATGAAATGTTCCGGAGCATATCAATCACATATGGAACATTTCGAAGTGTAACAATAACAAATGACACATTTCGGAGCATATCAATGGCAAATGAAACATTTCGGAACATATCAATGGCATATGGACCATTTCGAAACATATCAAAGAACGAATACGAAATAGAAGCTCAGACGTCGTACCCTAGCATAGTGCATGTGAGGTTTAACTCAGTGGTGGCTCCACGCCGTGATGAGTTCTCGACTCCATCCACGGGTAGCCCTTTCCTACTCGAGCCCTCTCACCCTACCCAAGTGCTAGGTAGGTTCTGAATTTCATATCAAACAGATAGAAGGTGAAGTGGGATTCCAAACATAATATGGTCTATCCATTTCTGAATGACCACCAAACATAATCTAGAGCATCGCGGGCTCTAATCACATACCCTTTACCATTTCTGGCAAAGGTCCAAATAATCCCACAAACACCAGAGTACAAAAGGGTATTGTGAACAATAAAATGGGACATATCAGAAGCACATGCGGAACAACGAAATGTACATGTGCCTTTATGAAACATCACGATACAAACATGAAATTTACATAACAGATTTAGGTATCCAAATACATATAGGACAAGAGCATACAAGAATTCAAAGCAGTAATATAAAGCTCAATTGAATAAGAAAGCTAAAGGATATCAATTTCCAAAGGTATGAAACCAGAATATGCGAAATCGTCCAAAGCTCGATTTCTGGCAGAATTCAAGAGGCACATTGAACAAATGATTCAAACTATCAATCGTGCTCCAATATACTCAAGAAAGCTATCAAAAGAAAGGTTTATGAGTCTATATTCTGATCAAATAATTTTTGTCCAAATCAGAGGTCAACACATGAAGTTATAATCATAACAAGGTAGAAAGGACAGAATCTCAAAAGTTGCACAGATTCGGATCGTTACGTCTAAATAGTGTTAGGATCAAGAGCACTAAGAGGGGGGGGTGAATTAGTGCAGCGCAAATCTTTCACTATTAAAATCGAAAGCTGCGTTCGTTTGATAAAAACGATTTCGATGTAAAAGCCGATTCTAAGATTACTTTAACTTAAGATTAAGCGAGATGATGTTAAAGTAAATCTACGAAGGTAGTTTGCAGTTTATGATAAAAATAAGAACATAAACGTAAACTGAAATGTAATGATCGTACTAAAAAGCCGATTTACGTCTAAACGCAGATTCGGAAAGTTCTGAACTTAGAAACTCGTTCGTAAAAGTGCAGAAGGCAGTAGCTATTTAGGAGGTTTGCAGTAAAGATAAAATGCTCAAAGTAAATGCAAACCGAGATGTAGAGTGGTTCGGTCAATAGTGACCTACTCCACTTTTGGCTTCCTCCACCGACGAGGTCACCGATGTCAACTAGAGGCCTTCCTTCAATAGGCGAAGGCCAACCACCCTTTTACAGTTTCACTCCTTTTGACGGGCTTAGGAGACAACCCTTACAGAGATTTTCTTTCCTCTCTTTACAACTCAAAACTTTGAAGAACAGAGGGAGGAGAACTTTTGGCCTTTACAACAATTTTGAGCTCTAAGAATCACAGAAAAAGATCAAGTTTTCGGTGTAAGTTCTTCCCTTTCAGTGCTGAATGGGTGGGGTATTTATAGGCCCCAACCCAGTTCAAATTTGGAGCTCAAAACTGTCAATTCCCGGAATTCCGGGATCAGGCGGTTGCACCTCCTAACTGGGGCGGTTGCACCGCCTGGCAGAGCTCGAAGACTGAGCCTCTGGGCGGTGCCACCTCTGTCAGGGGCGGTTGCACCTCTCTGCCAGAGCTCAAAGACCGAGCTCAGGCGGTTGCACCTCCTGACTGGGGCGGTTGCATTGCCTGCCAGAGCTCGAAGACTGAGCTCAAGCAGTGCTACCTCCTGTCAGGGGAGGTTGCATCGCCTAGTCTCGCTCGGAGACTGAGCCCCAGGCGGTGCCACCTCCTGGCTGGGGCGGTTGCACCGCCCAGTCTCACTCGGAGACTTAGCCTAGGCGGTGCTACCTCCTAGCCTGGGCGGTTGCACCTCCCACAGCAATCAGGGTCCGAATGGGTTGATCCATTCGGCCCAATTTGGGTTTTTTAGGGGCCCAATTGCCCCAAGATTAAGTTAATGGGATCACCTCCCATTTCCAACTTAATCATTGTGCTAACTACGATATTTTCTAAGACGTTTACTGCAACTAGCTCCGGTGCGTCAATCGCTTCTTCCGGCGAGCTTCCGGCGAACTTCCGTTGATCATCCGATGAACCCTCGGTGATGCTCCTGCGGACTTCCGGCAAACTCTTGGACTTGGGACGATCCACTTGGCAAGTTCCGACGAGCTTCTTTGGCAAGCTTATGGACTTCTCGGATTTGTTCCCGCAGAACCTCCGACGACTGTCCGAACTTCCGTCGAACTCTCGAACTCCCAACGTGATCATTGTCTTGACTCCGGCGCAACTCCTGCTGCATGTCTTTCTTCTATCGTAGTTAATCCTGCACACTTAAAACAAAACTTCGATCGAGACAATTAATCCTAAGCAATTAACCAAGTTGTCCGGCATGTCATTGGTCCCTCGACGCTTCGTCTGATTCTTCGGTGCATCGTCCTTTCCTGCGGCCTATTGCCCAATCGGTCAGTTGGCTCCGCAACTCCGATATCCTTGGCACAATACCCGCTCTTCTTGGCCCGATGCCCGAGTCCACGTCCTGAAGCCTTCTGGCGATACGTCGACCGATACACCGACCCGACGTTCAATCTTCTGACATGTTCCTCCGGCACAACATGATTTTCCTACTTTAATTGTCTCATCCTGATCGAGGCATCCTGTGTCACTCAAAATGCTGATTAAATCATAAACATATATCAAGTAGTTTCATCATCAAAATACGAGATTCAACAAACAGGAGATATATAAAATGCACGACTAGAACAATTCAAAGTTCCTCATATTCAAAGCAAATGTAGAGATAAAATTACAGTAAGGAAAGATCAGGACACTTGCAATAGGAAAGATTAGAAAGCTTGCAATAGGAAGGATCGGAACACTTGCAATAGAAATGATTGAAACATTTGCAATAGAAAGGATCGAAATACTTGCAATAGAAAGGATCGAAACACTTGCAATAGAAAGGATCGAAACACTTGCAATAAGAAAAATTAGAACAATTACAGGAGAAACGATCGGGAAACTTGTCTTTCAAAGATTTTGATCCGAAGATCCAAAGAAGGTGTCAGCCCAAATCCTTCTACTTTTCCTCCGTGTCCTCTCCCTGTTTCGTGTTCTACATGTGTCTTCTCTTTTTCCTCCACAACTGCAGCTCATGCAGAACATAGAGGCCTAGTCACCTGCTCTCTCTTACTCTCATTCCTTCGTTTTCTTTTTCAAACGCAGTTGTCGCAGCCATCGCCGCTGCCACTACTAAGTCATAACCACGACCGTAGCTGTTGTCACAACCGTAGACCCTTCCATTACACTACTTCCTTCCCCCATTCTCTCGTTCTTACCTTTTTTCTTTCCCAAACACAACTGCCGCAGATGCAGCCGCCACCACTGCAGCCGCTATCATGGCCACAGCCCCTTTTTCTCCTTTCCTTTCTTTTCTTTCCCAGCTGCAACTGCCGCGATCGCAGTCGCAGCCATGGCCGCAGCCACCACAACCGCAGCCTCTTCTTCCTCCCCTGCTTATCTTCCTCACCTTCTTCTCTTCCAGCTGCAGCTGCCATCGCTGCAGCCGCAGCCCCTTCTTCCCCTACTCTTCTTCCTCTCCTTCCCTTCTTTCCCAGCTGCACTGCTGCAGTCGCAGCCTCAGCCACGGCCGCAGCCTCTTCTTCCTCCCCTGCTCATCTTCCTCTCCTTCTTCTCTTCCAGCTGCAGCTGCCATCGCCGCAGCCCCTTCTTCCCCTTCTCTTCTTCCTCTCCTTCCCTTCTTCCTTCCTCTTCCTCTTTCCCTGCCACAGCTGCAGCTGCCACAGCCGCAGCCGCAGCTGCTTCTCTCCCTTCTCTTCCTTCTCCTTCCTTTCTTCTTCTTCTTCTCTTCTTCCTCACCATCTCTTCCTCTCCTTCTCTTCCAGCTGCAGCTGCCACCGCCGCAGCCGCAGCTCCTCCTTTCCCTTCTCTTCTTCTTCTCCTCTTCTTCTTCCCTCCTCCTCCCCGGCGTCACACACACCCTCTCCTCTATTTCCTCTGCAGGAAACAGAGGTATCACAACCTCTTCTCCTGCTTCCTCTTCTTCTTCTCTTCCTCTTCTTCTTCTTCTCCTCTTCGAACGCCCCACACCTCTCCTCTGTTTCCATCTGCAGGAAAGAGAGGTGCTGCAGCCCTAGCTGCTGCCACCTCTCGCTCCTCTCCCTCTTCCCTCTCTTTTCCCTCTTCTTCTCCTCTTCCCTTTTCCTCCCCAACGCCACACACCTCCTCGCTGCAGCCTTGCCGCAGCTATCCTCCTCTCTTCTTCTCTTCTCCCTCTTCTTCCTCTCTTCTTCTCCCCATGCCCCACCGCTCCTCTCTCTGTTTCAAACAGAGAGCGTGGGAGGCGGTGGGATAAAACCGAAATTTTCGGTTTTCTTTATTTTTTTTTCTTTTTACAACTTAATAGTTTATTCCTTGAAATTTTTATCTTTACATATAGATCCTCCAATTTACATATAAATCTTTATTAATAAATTTTTAAAAGTTAGAGATATTACACGGACTCCCAACAAGCTCTTGGACTTCACGACGATCTTCTTAGTGAGTTCCAATGAACTTCTTTGGTAAGTTCCTGGACTTCTCAATCAATTCTGGCAGAACCTTTGACGAACATCCGGACTTCTGACGAACTCTTGAACTCTCAACGAAATCGCATTCTTTACTCTAGGATTTCATTTTGCTCTATGTCTTGCTATTATAGTTAATTCTGCACACATAAAACACACTTCAATCTAGACAATTATTACTAAACATGAATCATATTGTCTGTCATGTCATTGGTCCATTGACGCTTTGTCCGATTCTTTGGTGCATCATCCTCTCTTGTAGCCTATTGCCCAATCGGCCAGTTAACCTCCGCAACTCCAATATTCTTGGTGCAATATCTGCTCTTCTTGGCCCGATGCCCGAATCCATGGCCCGAAGCCTTCTGTCGATACGTCGATTGATCCTCTGGCTCGACATCCAATCTTCTGACATATTTTCCTCCGGCCCAACATGATTCTTCCTGCTTTAATTGTCTCATCCTGATCGAAGCATCCTACATCACTTAAAATGCAAATCAAATCATAAATACTTATTAATTGGTTTCATCATCAAAATCCGATATTCTCCCTCTTTTTTATGATGACAACCAATTGATGACGGAGTTAACCTTAACTCCCAGAGTTTAAACAAACTCCCTTTATCAATATGCTATATAACTCTTGGATTCAAAAATCCAAGCAACATGTTATTATAAAACTTATGTATAACATTATACTTCTCCCCCTTTGTCATCAACAAAAAGGAGAAGTTCAACTATCAAGTGTTTGAGATATAAGTTTAAATTATTACATACTAAACATAATCTCCATTTTAATTATTATGCAAGCTAGCAAATTTAGCAAGTGCTACATCATATTAGAACAGGCACGCTATCAAGTTTTAGATATGCAAGGTAGTGAGATAGCAAGTTTACAACATACAAGCTAGCAATATTTTTTTTATTTTTTTTTCATTTTAGAAGGTGTAAGCTAGAAATATTTCGAAAGCAAATGCAAGATAACTTTCTTGTTGAAGTGTGCAAGCTAGTAATTCTTGCTTCCTTTTGTAATGTGCAAGTTGTAAGTTTTGCTTCTTGAGATAGGCAAGATAGCACTATTGCTTCTCTTGAGATTGCAAGATAGCATTTCTTGCTTTTAAGATGAGCAAACTAAAAAGTTTTGCCTCTTTTTACGATATGTATGTTTGTAATTTTTGCTTCTCTTTAGATGTGCAAGTAAGCAAGCAAGCAAGCTATCTCCCCCTTTGTCATTGTCAAAAAGAAGGGAAGAATATAATTTTGTGTCCCTTTTTCCCTTTATAATAATTTTCAAATCATGACAAAGATAAAGTGTCATTCTCATTGTAATATGCCATAATTAAGATAAACCTTGAATTCAAGTCAAAGCAATTTTAAATATGATTCACATCATATGCAATACATCATATCATCATAATTAAATCATAAGTATTGCATGCATCATTTCAAATCATAAATATTTCACATTATGATGGTATCAAATATCGAGAAATCAAGATGATGATTCATATAAGAAGTATCATAAGTTATAATTGAGAGAAAAAGAAAATCATCATTCATTTTCAACTCATTTAATTTGTCAAATCAACATTTCTTGGGTATTCATGATACCAAAACATGTTTTCAATGTTAGGATCAGGAGCACTAAGAGTGGGGGGGGGGGTGAATTAGTACAGCGGAAAACTTTCGACGATTAAAACTGTGTTCGTACGAAAAAAGCGATTTCGATAGAAAACCCGATTCATAAATCACTTTAACTTGTGATCAAGCGAGATGCAGTTAAAGCGAATCTATAAAGGTAGTTTGCAGTTATGATGGAAGTCAGAATGTAAGCGCAAACTGAAATATGATGTTCGTACGATAAAACTGATTTATGTCTAAACACCGATTCGAAAAATACTGAACTTTGAAACACGCTCATAAATGCGCAGAAGGCAGTAAGCTATTGAGGAGGTTTGCAGTAAAGATAATATGCTCAAAGTAAATACAAACCAGAGAGCACCGTAATTTTAGAGTGGTTCGGTCAATCTTGACCTACATCCACTTCTGGCTTCCTCCACCGACGAGGTCACCGACATCCACTAGAGGCTTTCTTTCAATAGGCGAAGGCCAACTACCCTTTTACAGTTTCACTCCTTTTGACGGGCTTAGGAGACAACCCTTATAGAATTTTCTCTCCTCTCTTGAAAGATTAGAACTTGGAAGAGGGAGAAGAACTTTTGGCCTTTACAACACTTTTGAGCTCTAAAAATCACAGAATAAGATCAGGATTTCGGTGTCTTTTTGGTTACCTTTCATTGCTGAAAGGGTGGGGTATTTATAGGCTCTAACTCAGTTTGAATTTTGAGCTCAAAACTATCAATTCCCAAAATTTCGGGGTCTGACAGTTGCACCGCCTGACAGAGCTCGAAGACTGAACCTCTAAGCGGTGCCACCTCCTATCAAGGGCGGTTGCACCGCCTGCCAGAGCTCAGAGACCGAGCTCAGGTAGTTGCACCTCTATTAGAGGCGGTTGCACCACCCATCTAGAGCTCGGAGACCGAGCCCTGGGTGGTGCCACCGCCGACCCAGGTGGTGCCACCTCTGGCCAAGTAATCTGGGTCCGAATGGGCTGATCCATTCGACCCAATTTGGGTCTATCAAGGGCCCAATTGCCCCAAGATTAAGTTAATGGGATCATCTCCCATTTCTAACTTAATCATCGTGCTAACTACGAATTTCTTAAGACATTTACTACAACTTACTCCGGTGCGTCAATCGCTTCTTCTGGCGAGCTTCCGATGAACTTCCGGCGAACATCCGACGAACCTCCGACGATGCTCCGACGGACTTCTGGCAAACTCTTGGACTTACGACGATCCACTTGGCGAGTTCCGACGAGCTTCTTTGGCAAGCTCCTAGACTTCTCAAATTTGTTCCCGCAGAACCTCCGATGCCCGTCCGAACTTCCGTCGAATTCTCGAACCCCCAACGTGATCATAGTCTTTGACTCCAACGCAACTCCTGCTGCATGTCTTACTTTCATCGTAGTTAATCCTGCACACTTATCTCAACATATGGATTAGAAAACAAATAACAATTGACGTCATCATCAAAATCCGAGATTCAATAATCTCCCCCATTTTTATGATGACAATCAATTGATAACGGAGTTAATCTTAACTCCCCCTATCTGTGTGCCATAATTGAGATAAGTCATTCTTGAATTCAAAGCCTTTGAATTCAAGAGACATATTGATAATTAAAATCATTTAACTTTATCAATACTCCCATCATGATTCCCATCATGATGTATCTCTCTGAAAATGATGTATGATGTCAAGGCTTGACATCCATTTTCAAATTTCAAATGTGAATGATGGTAATGATAGCAATTCATCATATGGTAAGATATCAACATGTAAAATTTCGAAATAAGATTTTGATATCTTAACATGATGCACACATTTCAAGTATTTTAGCAATTATAGCATTTCATCATATGGTAAGATATCAACACCTAAAATTACGATGCAAGTTCTTGATATCTTAACATGATGCAAATATGGCAATCATAGTTATCATCAATTTATATATTTTCGATGATGCAAGCATGGCATAATCAAAGCATCAATACTCATATATCTGCTTCTTTCAACATAATATGGCATTTATAGCATCAATTCATATATTTCTCCCCCTTTGTCATCAACAAAAAGGAGAATAACTTTTAAATATACTTGCGATGCCATAAGTAGGTTCATGTCATTTATCTATATAGAGTGATGGGATATAAATTATACAAACATCTCAAGAAAAACATGACATGAAGATTATAGAGTGAAAACTTCTTCCTTTTTATTTGTTATTATCTTTTTGCATGAAGGAGAAAAGCCATTTGTATAGTTCAAATCGATAGGATATTAAGGCATGCTTTACAAGGATCATGATATTTATGTAAATCAAATCCTTGCATATAAAAATATCTTCCTTTTATAAGAAGGAATCATTAAATCTATTTCTCAAAGAGAATATTTTTCACATGATAAGTCTAAAAGATATGCATTTGCTAGATGATTCTATTTGTCAAAAATCAATGATGTGAATCAAACTATATGTGACATATGTTTATTAAGTCCGAAAGAGAATAATGTATTCATGAAATCCGATTGGAACTGAAAATTTAATTTAACACTTTCATGCAATCGGACAAAACTATACAATCATGAAGACATGCTCATTGTTATGAAAATTTTTGTATTAATTTCCAACATGTTATTTTAGGCATGTAATGACAATTAAGTGATTTGATCATTCAATCAATAAAGTCAGAATAATAAGTTTAACAAGTTTATGCATTCAGACACATCAACATTCCTAATTCTCTTCTTATGAAATCAAATTGTTCTTCACTTAGAGATTTTGTAAAAATATCAACTAGTTGATGCTTAGTATCTATGAACTCTATGATTACATCATGATTAGTAACATGATCTCGTATAAAGTGAAGTCTAATATCAATATGTTTTGTTCTTGAGTGTTGAATGGGATTCTTTGTTAAACATATTGCACTCGTGTTATCACATTTAATGGGAATGTTTTTAAGATAGACTTTATAATCTTCTAAGGTGTTTTTCATCCACACAACTTGTGCACAGCATGCACTAGCTATAATATATTTAGCTTCGGTTGTTGATAGTACAACCGAGTTTTGTTTCTTAGATGACCAGGAAACAAGGGAATGTCCTAAAAATTGACATGTTCTTGATGTGCTTTTTCTATCTAGTCTACACCCAGCAAAATCCGCATCAGCATAAGCAATTAACTCAAAATTTTCGGAGTTTAGATACCATAATCCTAGATTTGTGGTACCTTTAAGATATCTAAGTATTCTTTTAACCGCTTTGAGATGAGATATCTTAGGGTTCGATTGAAACCTAGCACAAAGTCCTACACTGAACATGATATCTGGTCTAGTTGTAGTGAGGTAAAGTAAACTTCCTATTATACCCCTATAATTTTTTTGATCGAAGCTTTCTCCACTCTCATCAACTTCTAACTTAGTGGAGGTGCTCATAGGGGTGTTAATAGCTTTTGAGCTATCCATATTAAATCTTTTCAGTAGATCTAAAGCATATTTAGTTTGACTAATAAAGATGTTATTGCTTAGTTGCTTAATTTGTAAGCCTAAGAAAAAGGTTAATTCTCCCATCAAACTCATTTCAAATTCGAGACTCGTGGTTTTAGCAAAAGATTCACAAAGAGATTCATTCGTAGAACCGAAGATAATATCATCAACATAAATATGAACAATGAGAAAATTATTTTCAAAATTCTTGATAAACAATGTAGTATCGACCTTGCCTTTTGTGAAATTATTTTTAATAAGAAAAGTACTTAGTCTATCATACCAAGCCCTTGGGACTTGTTTTAAACCATAGAGAGCTTTGGTTAATTTAAATACATGATTAGGGAGGTTATTATTTTCAAATCCGGGAGGTTGTTCAACATAAACTTCTTCAGAAATAAAGTAATTAAGAAAAACGCTTTTAACATCCATTTGAAACAACTTAAAATTATTATTACTACCATAGGCAAGGAGCATCCTTATGGCTTCTAATCTAGCCACAGGAGCGAAAGTTTCTTCGTAATCGATACCTTCTTCTTGGTTGAAACCTTTGGCCACTAATCTAGCCTTGTTTCTCACCACGATACCATATTCATCTTGCTTGTTTCTAAAGACCCATTTAGTACCAATAACTAAATGGTCATTTGGCCTAGGAACAAGCTTCCACACCTTATTTCTCTCAAATTGATTTAACTCATCTTGCATTGCGATAATCCATGAATCATCTTTTATGGCTTCGTCAATACATTTAGGTTCAATTTGGGAGAGAAAAGCGGCGTTGGCACAAAAATTTTTAAGAGATGAATGTGTTTGAACCCCCTTAGATGTGTCTCCTAGGATTAGCTCCTTAGGATGAGCATCTACATACTTCCAATCCTTGGGTAAAGATGTTTCTGAAGTGGATGCATCCAAGTTGCTAGTTGGAGAAGGGGTTTCATTTAAATTCAAAGAATCGAAATTAACATCATCATCAAAGTCATTTATCTTGATTTCAGAAATCTCATTGAAAACAACATGAATGGATTCTTCTATAATTAAAGTCCTTTTATTGAAGATACGAAAAGCTTTAGAAACCGAAGAATAACCAAGAAAAATTCCTTCATCGGATTTAGCATCAAATTTTCCTAAGGCATATTTTTCATTCAAGATAAAACACTTACACCCAAAAAATTTAAAATATGAAACATTGGGTTTTTTATTGTTCCACAACTCATAGGGAGTTTTGGTGAGTAAGGGTCTTACTAAAACTCTATTCAAAATATAGCATGCAGTGTTTACAGCTTCGGCCCAAAAATATTTGTGTAGGCTATGTTCATTCAACATGGTTCTTGCCATTTCTTGTAAATTTCTATTATTTCTTTCTACTACTCCATTTTGTTGAGGATTTCTTGGAGTAGAGAAGTTGTGGTTGTATCCATTAGATTCACAAAATTCTTGGAAATCACGGTTTTGAAATTCACCACCGCGATCACTTCGAATTGATAAAATCATAAAACCCTTTTCATTTTGAACAAGTTTACAAAACTTGGTGAAATATCTAAAGCATTCATTTTTGTGTTTCAAGAAATAAGTCCATGTGTATCTACTATAATCGTCTACAATGACGAAGGCGTATTTGCTACCTCATAGGCTTGATGTAGAGATTGGTCCGAACAAGTCCATATGGATCAATTGTAAGGGCCTAGATGTACTTATTTGATTCTTAGATTTGAAACTACTCTTAATTTGTTTTCCTAATTGACAAGCATCACACACATTATCTTTGATGAACTTGATGTGAGGAATTCCTCGTACAAGTTCTTTGGATGATATTTGAGTGATTAGTTTCATGCTAGCATGACCTAATCTCCTATGCCAAAGCCAAGCATCCTCATTCAAAACTGAGAAACATACTTTATTGCAAAGATCATTGATGTTAATGGTGTATACGTTATTCTGTTTTAATGTAATTAAAAATGTTTTTTTGTGTGGTTTTTCAATGATGCAAGTATTAGATTCGAATTTGACGATATATCCTTTATCATATAATTGACTAATACTCAAGAGGTTATGTTTTAAACCATCAACTAACAAAACATCTTCAATAAAGAAGTTGGATTTGTTACCTATGGTTCATTTGCTAATGATTTTACCCTTGTTGTTGTCTCCGAAGGTGACATAGCCTTTGTCTATGCTAGTGAGCTTAGAGAATTGAGATGAATTTTCGGTCAAATGCCTTGAGCATCCACTATCAAGGTACCATCTCTTGCTCCTAGCTTGTGATGGTGTATGTCTCTACAAGAAAGGATAATTTTTAGATACCCATTTACTTTTGGGTGCCTCAAAAACTGATCTATATCATTTATCATGTTGCATAGAGTTTATCATGGTTCCTTTAGGAACCCAAATTAATTTGTTTGGACTAATTTTCTTGAATGGACAATAATGCGTTTTGTGTCTATGTTTGCAACAAAAGTTGCATTTGCTTTGGTGTCGAATATGTAGGATGGGGCCTTTTATGAAGGTGATTGGATTTTGGTGAGGATTTCTCACAAATCTGATTCCACTTATTTTGGGAACGTGACCCTTGTTTGTAAGGATCATGTTCAAAGACTTGCTACCAACCTCGAATTTCTTCAAGGTGTCCTTAAGTAGCAAGTTTTCCTTTTGGATAGTTTCTACATCAAGACATCTTATACAAGAACCTAAACTATCATGATATTCAATTTTTAACTTATCGAAATTACAAGTAAGACTATCATGCTCCTTTTTTAGCAATTTATATTTTTTACTAATAATCTTGCATTCATCAAATAAGTCATGGAAGGCATTTAATAATTCGTCAAATGATAAATCTGCATCAATTAAATTCGTTACCTCCTCTCCGATGGCCATTAAGGCATAATGAGCAACTTGCTCGGTGTTGGACTCCTCTTCTTCAGACGCGCTCGAGTCATCCCACGTTGCTTTGAGCGCCTTCTTCTTTGATGTTCTCTTCTTGGCTTGGGGACAATCACTTTGGTAGTGTCCTGGCTTTTTGCACTCGTAGCAAATAACTTGGTCCTTTTTGGGTTTAAGTTTATTTTTTGTGTCATTTTTAAACTTGTTTCTCTTAATGAATTTTTTGAATTTCCTTGTTAGAAGTGCCAAGTCATCGTCACAGTCCTTATTACTTAAGTTTTCTCTCAATTGGTCATCTAAAGTTCTAAGTGTCATATCCTTCTTGTTCTTTGGAAGGATGTCTTCTTGCTCTTCATGAGCCTTGCATGTCATTTCATAGGTCATTAATGACTCGATTAGTTCTTCAAAAGGGAAGTTGTTTAAATCTTTAGCCTCTTGAATAGCAGTGACTTTAGGGTCCCAACTCTTAGGAAGGGATCTTAGAATCTTATTTACGAGCTCAAAATCCGAAAAACTTTTGCCGAGTCCTTTTAGACCATTGACGACATCCGTGAAACGGGTGTACATGTCGCCAATAGTCTCGCTTGGTTTCATTCGGAAAAGTTCAGAAGAGTATATTAAAAGATTGATTTTTGACTCTTTCAGTCTACTTATGCCTTCGTGAGTCACTTCGAGTGTATGCCAAATATCAAATGCGGTTTCACAAACCAAAACACGATTAAACTCATTTTTATCAAGCGCACAAAATAAGGCATTCATAGCCTTTGTATTAAGAGTGAAAGTCTTCTTCTCCAATTCATTCCAATCGATCATTGGAAGAGAAGACTTTGAAAATCCATTTTTGACAAGATTCCAAAGTTCAAAACCCATTGAAATAAGGAAGATCCTCATTCGGGTCTTTCAATAGGTGTAGTCCGTCCCATTGAACATGGGTGGACGTATAATAGAATGGCCCTCTTGGTTTTCGGCGTATGCCATCTCTCTTGGGTTTTAATCCGTTTGAGAGTTAACCCTGCTCTGATACTAATTGTTAGGATTAGGAGCACTAAGAGAGGGGGGGGGGGGTGAGTGAATTAGTGCAGCGGAAAACTTTCGACGATTAAAACTACGTTCGTACGATAAAAACGATTTCGATAGAAAACCCGATTCGTAAATCACTTTAACTTGTAATCAAACGAGATGCAGTTAAAGCGAATCTATAAAGGCAGTTTGCAGTTATGATGGAAGTCAGAATGTAAGCGTAAACTGAAATATAATGTTCGTACGATAAAACTGATTTACATCTAAACACCGATTCGGAAAATACTGAACTTTGAAACACACTCGTAAATGCACAGAAGACAGTAAGATATTAAGGAGGTTTGCAATAAAGATAATATGCTTAAAGTAAATGCAAACCAGAGAGCACCGCAATTTTAGAGTGGTTTGGTCAATCTTGACCTACATCCACTTCTGGCTCCCTCCACCGACGAGGTCACCGACGTCCACTAGAGGCCTTCCTTCAATAGGCAAAGGCCAACCACCCTTTTACAGTTTCACTCCTTTTGATGGGCTTAGGAGACAACCCTTACAGAAGTTTCTCTCCTTTCTTGAAAGATCAGAACTTGGAAGAGGGAGAAGAACTTTTGGCCTTTACAACACTTTTGAGCTCTAAAAATCACAGAATAAGATTAGGATTTTGGTGTCTTTTTGGTTACCTTTCATTGCTGAAAGGGTGGGGTATTTATAGGCCCCAACTCAGTTTGAATTCCGAGCTCAAAACTATCAATTCCCGGAATTCTGGGGTCTGGAGGTTGCACCACCTGACTGGGGCGGTTGCACCACCTGGTAGAGCTCGAAGACTGAGCCTCTGGGCGGTTGCACCGCTCAACTAGAGCTTGGAGACTGAGCCCTGGGCGGTGCCACCACCGACCTAGGCGGTGCCACCTTTGGCCAAGTAATCTGGGTTTGAATGGGCTGATCCATTCGGCCCAATTTGGGTCTATCAAGGGCCCAATTGCCCCAAGATTAAGTTAATGGGATCACCTCCCATTTCTAACTTAATCATCATGCTAACTATGAATTTCTTAAGACATTTACTATAGCTTGCTCCAATGCGTCAATCGCTTCTTCCGGCGAGCTTCCGGCGAACTTCCGGTGAACATCCGACGAACCTCCGACGATGCTCCAACGGACTTCCGACAAACTCTTGGACTTGCGACGATCCACTTGGCGAGTTCCGACGAGCTTCTTTGGCAAGCTCCTAGACTTCTCGGATTTGTTCCCGCAGAACCTCCGATGACTGTCCGAACTTTCGTCGAATTCTCGAACTCCCAACGTGATCATAGTCTTTGACTCCGGCGTAACTCCTGCTGCATGTCTTACTTTCATCATAGTTAATCCTGCACACTTATCTCAACATATGGATTAGATAACAAATGACAATTGACGTCATCATCAAAATCCGAGATTCAATATTAAGTCTTCAATATATAACATGCATAATTTCAAAAAATTGAAAGGAGAAGGGAAGAATTCGAAGGTACAAAGATTTTAACCATCTTATAAACAAATGAAAGATCAAGTCATGAATCCAAAATTTCGTGAATCATTTTGATAATTCTCCATTTAAATAATCAAAATAATCATCAAAATCACTTGTCGAAAAATTCAATGAAAGCAATATAGATAGATTCACACGAGAACTTGATTCATACATAATGTCTCAATTTTTCATGAATCATAAAAAAATTAGAGTATCAAGTGACGAAGTCATGATTCATGTGACAAAAAAAAAAAAATTATCGATTTATGCATTCAAACCATTACTACTTCAACTCATCATGCATAGTTTAAAAAATGTAAAATCATCAAATATGATATAAACATTTATTTCAAAATGAATTCCCTTTTTAGGTTGTTTCATTTTAAGTTGTTTGGTTCATAGAAGCATGCCTTTTTCATTTATGCCAAATTGAAGCATATATCATCATTTAAACTAAAAAACAAATTTCCTCATCATGACAAAAAATATAACACATTAAACATAAGACTTCTTTAAACAAGCGATTTGGTTTATCATTTTGATTCCAATGATATTATAATTTTATTTTCAGGTGTTTCATTTTGTGTGATAGATTTCATATTAGGGTGCTCAACTTTTTCATATGAAAACCATACATCATAGTTTAAAATCAAAAGAGCAAGAAAAATCATAGAAATCATCAAGATCAATAAAAATCATTATGATACAAATTATTACTTCATTACATAATTTAAACATCAAGCATAATTTCATAAAGCATTTTCCATCAAAATTATTTTGTTTGTTATAGTTATGCAATTTTCTTTTTATGTGAATATAACTTTTCATTCTTAGTTTTCCATATAAAAGCCATGCATCATCATTTATAATCGAAAGGCAATATGAAAATCATTATTGCTTCTTAAAATATGTATAGAATTATCTGTTGAATCTCGTATTTTGATGATGAAACTACTTGATATATGTTTATGATTTAATCTGCGTTTTGAGTGACGCAGGATGCTTTGATCAGGATGAGACAATTAAAGCAGGAAAATCATGTTGTGCCGGAGGAACATGTCAGAAGATTGGACGTCGGGCCGGTGGATCGGTCGACGTATCGACAGAAGGCTTCGGGCCGTGGACTCGGGCATCGGGCCAAGTAGAGCGGGTATTGTGCCAAGGATATCGGAGTTGCGGAGTCAACTGGCCGATTGGGCAATAGGCCGCAGGAGAGGACGATGCGCCGAAGAATCAGACGAAGCGTCGAGGGACCAATGACATGCCGGACAACTTGGTTAATTGCTTAGGATTAATTGTCTCGATCGAAGTTTTGTTTTAAGTGTGCAGGATTAACTACGATGAAAGATAGACAAGCAGCAGGAGTTGCGCCGGAGTCAAGTTCATGATCACGTTGGGAGTTCGAGAGTTCGACGGAAGTACGGACGGTCGTCGGAGGTTCTGCGAGAACAGATCCGAGAAGTGCAGAAGCTTGCCAAGCGAAGCTCGTCGGAACTCGCCAAGTGGATCGTCGCAAAGTCCAGGAGTTTGCCGGAAGTCCGCAGAAGCATCACCGAGGGTTCATCGGATGATCGACGGAAGTTCGCCGGAAACTCGCCGGAAAAAGCAATTGACGTACCGAAGCAAAGCTGCAGAAATTGTCTTAGATTTAATCGTAGTTAGCACGGTGATTAAGTTAGAAATGGGAGGTGATCCCATTAGCTTAATCCTGGGGCAATTGGGCCCCTGAAGAACTCAAGTTGGGTCGAATGGTTCAACCCATTCGAACCCAAGAAGCTGTGGGAGGTGCAACCGCCCAGGCAGGGAGGTGCCACCGCCCAGGCTAAGTCTCCCAGCGAGACTGGGCGGTGCAACCGCTCCAGCCAGGCGGTGCAACCGCCCAGGCTAAGTCTCCCAGCGAGACTGGGAGGTGCAACCGCTCCAGCCAGGCGGTGCAACCGCCCAGGGCTCAGTCTCCAAGCGAGACTGGGCGGTGCAACCTCCTCTGTCAAGCGGTAGCACCGCCTGAGCTCAAGTTTCGAGCTCTGCCTGGTGATGCAATCACCGAGCTCAGTCTTCGAGCTCTGGAAGAGAAGTACGACCTCTCTGGCCAGGAGATGCACAGCCTAAGCTCAGTCTTCGAGCTCTGGCAGAGAGGTGCAACCACCTCTGGCAGAGAGGTGCAACCACCTCTGGCAGAAAGGGGCGATCACCTCTGGCAGAGAAGAGAAACTTCTCTGGTCAGGAGATGCACCGCCTGAGCTCGGTCTTCGAGCTCTGGCAGGAAGGTGCAACCACCCCTGACAGAGAAGGTGGAACCGTCCGAGCTCAGTCTTCGAGCTCTGCCAGGCGGTGCCACCTCTCCAGTCGAGAGGTGCAACCGCCTGAGCTCAGACTTCGAGCTCTGCCAGGCGGTGCCACCTCTCCAGTCAAGAGGTGCAACTGCCTGATCCCGGAATTCCGGGATTTGATCGTTTTGAGCTCGAAATTTGAATTGGGTTAGGGCCTATAAATACCCCACCCATTCAGCACTGAAAAGATACAGACCTACACCGAAATCTTGATCTTTTCTGTGATTCTAAGAGCTCAAAAGTGTTGTAAAGCCTTTAAGTCTCCTCCTTCTGTTCTTCAAGTTTTCAGTTGTAAAGTGAGGAGAGAAAGGTCTGTAAAGGTTGTCTCCTGAGCCTGTCAAAAGGAGAGAAACTGTAAAAGGGAAGTTTGGCCTTCGCCTATTGAAGGAAGGCCCCTAGTTGACGTCGGCAACCTCGTCGGTGGAGGAAGCCAAAAGTGGAGTAGGTCAAGGCTGACCGAACCACTCTAAATCTCTAGTTTGCGTTTATTTTTGAGCACTTTATCATTACTGCAAACCTCCTCCATTACTACTGCTCTCTGCGCTCTCACGAACAAGTTCTAAGTGCTGTTCTTCCGAATCTGCATTCAGACGTAAATTCGTATTTTCGTACATTACAGTTTACGTTTACGTTTGATTCTGCAGAACTGTCTTCCGTGCTTTTACGAAAGAGTTTCTTTGCAGTTTACACTTACATTTTGATCCTATTGATAACTGCAAACTGTCCTCTACAATTTTACGAACAAGTTTCAACATTTAGACGTAAAACTGCATTTAGACGTAAATCGGCTTTCCTCTCACAATCATCAGTTCTCAGTTCACGTTTACGTCTTGATTTCAACTGCATACTGCCTTATGCGAGTATACAAACGAGTTTCAAAGTTTAGACGTAAATCTGCGTTTAGACGTAAATCTGCGTTTAGACGTAAAACTGCGTTTAGACGTAAATCTGAGTTTAGACATAAACTGCGCTTAGACGCAAAACTGCGCTTAGACGCAAACTGTGTTTAGACGCAAACTGCGCTTAGACGCAAACTGCGCTTAGACGCAAACTATGTTTAGACGCAAACTGCGCTTAGACGCAATCTGCGCTTAGACGCAAACTGCACTTAGATACAAACTGAGAATTAGCTTTTGCATCATAATAGCTTTTATTGAACGAACGCAGCTTTTGGTTTTTAATCGCTGTAAGATTTCCGCTGCACTAATTCACCCCCCCCCCCTCTTAGTGCTCTCGATCCTAACATTATCATTTTATTATATTTTCATAAAACATGTAATTATCATGATTATTTTTCAAAATAAGCTAAAAAAGAAAAGCATGATCCCCAATTTTTTTATATTTTTATTACAACATTAAACATGTAATTTTTAAGAAAAATTTATATATAATTTTTCTAAACTAAATTAAAAATAACTCATGCTAAAACAATATGTAATTTCAAAATAAATTAAAGGGATTTTGGTTACCTCATCGTCGAAAGCCGTTAAGGCGTAGTTTGCCACCACGCTTTTGTTGATTTTCTTCTCATCTTTAGAGGAGCTCGATTCATTCCAAAGTGCTTCCTTCTTCTTGCATTTATAGCAAGTAGTTGTATTCTTTTTGTTCTTTACTTTTTGTTTCATGAACTTTTTAAATTTCATAGTGAGGAGTTCAATTTCACTATCACTTGAGCTTATGCTCGAGTGGTCTTCAATTGTTCTAAGTCCGAAATCCTTCATATTCTTTGAAAGGTTGTTCTCAAGTTCGTTTTGTGTATTGTGCGCTATTTCATATGTCATCAATGAACCAAAAAGTTCTTCAAGTAAAAAATTATTAAGATCTTTTGCCTCTTGTATTACGGTTACTTTCAGATCCCAACGGTAATACAAGAGGCAAAAGATCTTAATAATTTTTTTTTACAAGTTTAAAATATGAAAAACTTCTACCAAGTGCTTTTAAACTATTGATGACATCCGTAAAACGAGTGTACATGTCTCCAATGGTTTCACTTGGTTTCATATGAAACAATTCAAAATCATGCATCAAAAAGTTGATTTTCGAATCTTTAACTTTGTTGTGCCTTCTCATGTGTGATTTCAAGAGTATGCCAAATATCGTGCATAGTTTCGTAAATAGAAACACGATTAAATTTATTTTTGTCTAAGGCGCAAAACAAAACATTCATAGCTTTCGCATTTAAAGAAAAAGTCTTCTTCTCCAAATCATTTCAATGGTTTATTGGAAGAGAAGACCTTTGAAATCCATTTTCAATAATATTCCATAAATTGAGATTCAACAAAAGCAAGAAAACTCACATTTGAGTTTTTCAATATGTGTAGTCCGTCTTATTGAACAAGGGAGGACGAATGAGAGAGTGACCATCTTGAAAGTCGTAAAGAGTAATTTCTCTTAGGTGTTAAACCAAATGAGAAATTACAAGATTCTGATACCAACTATTAGGAACGAGTCGACACTGAGAGGGGGGAGGGGTGGGGGGTGAATTAGTGCAGCGGAAAGATTACGTCGGTTTAAAAAATCTTCGTTTGATTAAAATCGATTTTGACGAAAATCATTTCAGAGAGATGTTAACTTTGAAATCATATTCGTAAGCGTAATGAAAGTAAAGCAAGTAAGTAGTTTGCAGTGAAGGTAAATAGCAATAATAGAAATGCAAACCAAGTTTTTATAGTGGTTCGATCGCCGTGACCTACATCCACTCCACCGATTCCCCTTCCGTCGAGGCCACCAGCATCCACCAATGATCTTCTTTTAGTAGGCGAAGATCAATCTCCTTCTTACAACTCAATTCTCCTTTTCTAAGCTTAGGAGAGAAACTTTACACCCCCTTTTTACAAATCTTCCCTCACACTCTCCCTTAGAATGGTCTCTAAATTTTGGGAGGAGAGACTCTATACTTTACAAGGGTTTTTCAACTCTAGAAACATAGAGTTTTTGTTCACTTTTCTTTAATCTCTATGCAGGAATAGCTAGGGTATTTATAGATCCCAAATGGCTTAAAAAATGGAGCCAAAATTTAAATCCCCAAAATTTTAGGGTATGTGCGGTACTACCGCCTGCAGCATGACACTGGGTGGTACCACCACCCAGACTGGTGATACCACTGCCTGACACAGTCTCAGAGATTGTGCCATAACGGTTTCACCTGTTTAGTCATTGTTTGGGCCTTTCTCTTGGCCCAACACAGCATAAACTTGGCCCAATTGTCCCCTAATTGGGTTGACCTAATTCTAATCCCAATTATATGCTAATTACAAATTTTAGGACATTTACTAAGCTAAACAAAGTCCGTAAGTCTAGGTTTCTTCCAGCGAGCTTCCGGCGAACTTCCGACGATCTCTCGGCAATGTTGAATCTCGGATTTTGATTATAAAATCAATTGATGGGTTAATTGATCTAATCCATATTATTGAGTTAAGTGTGCAGGATTAACTACGATAACCAGAAAACGTAAAGCAAGAATACCGGAGTCAAGTTTGATGGACGTTTAAGAGATCGAAGAATCGTCGGAGATGCTGCCGGAACCAACCGAGAAGAAATCGAGAACCTGTCGGAATTTTCGGAAGTTCACCGAAGAGATCGTCGGAGGTTCGCGGAGATCACCGAGAAGGCTCGGCTACTTGTTAAAGTCATCACAAGATCGGGAGCTTGTTGGGAGTCCGTCGGAAGAAGTTCGTCGGAAAGCTCACCGGAACAAGACTCGACGTTCGCGATTGAAAACTTGCTTAGGATGTTTTTAGTTATGTAGTTCACATGTTTTTAGGATTAGGATTAAGAGATAATCCTATATCTTGATTAGGGGCCAACTGGGCCCAAAATTAGACTTGGTTTAGACTAAATTTAAAGCCTAACCAGTGAACCGAAGGGTCTGGCGGTGGCACGCCAGACTGGGCGGTTGCACCGCCCAGCACCCGAGAGCCAAGCGGTGGCACCGCTTGGCTGGGCGGTGCCACCGCTAGTCCACTATCAGTGTCAGACACTGACAAGCTGTGGCACCGCCACTGACAGGCGATGGCACTGCCAGCATCGGGAACCAAAGAGAATTCAAATTTTGGAGCCCAAATTTGAATCCTCTTGAGGCCTATAAATACCCTTCAAATCTCAGCTGAGATTACAACTTTTTGAGAAGCAATTGATTGAGAGAAAGGTCTTAGAAAAGTCTTAGCAAGTCTTGTTTTCAATTTGCTAGAGTGTTCACCTCCTTCTTTCTTGCTGAAAATTTGTAAGAGTGTGAACCGCTTGTAAAAAGTTGTAAGAGGGGTATTTGCCCTTCCCCTTCAAGAGATTTGCTAGTGGAAGGTGGGAGCCTCATCGAACAGGGCCTCGCAAGTGGATGTAGGTCATTTGACCGAACCACTTTAAAATCGGTGTGATCTCTGGTTTGCATTTAATTATTGCTATTTACATTACTGCAAACATTCTTACGTGCTTTATTTCCTCATTACCTTTACTGCACAACTTTACAAATACGCTTTCAAGTTAAGCACTTCCGAGTTCGATTTTTATCGTACGAAAGATTTGTCAAAACCGACGTTTTAATCCGCTGCACTAATTCACCCCCCCTCTTAGTGCCGCTCCGATCCTAACAATTGGTATCAGAGCTAGGCTCACTCTCATATTTGGTTTGATACCCAAGAGAGATGGCTTACTCCGGCATACATGAGGGTCATTCTATCACACGTCCACCCATGTTTAATGGGTCGGATTATACTTATTGGAAGACTCGTATGAGTATCTTCCTCATTTCCATGGATTTCGAGCTTTGGACTATTGTTGGAAACGGATTTCAAAAATCTTCTCTTCCGATGAGTGAATGGAATGAATCGGAGAAGAAGGTTTTTGCTTTAAATGCAAAGGCTATGAATGCCTTGTTTTGTGCACTAGACAAAAATGAATTTAATAGTGTTTCAATTTGTGATTCGGCTTTTGATATTTGGAGAACTCTTGAGGTCACTCATGAAGGCACTAGCCGTGTGAAAGAGTCCAAAATCAACATCCTTGTGCACTCTTACGAACTCTTCCGAATGAAACCAAGTGAGTCCATCGGAGACATGTACACCCGGTTCACGGATGTCATCAGTGGACTCAAAGCTCTTGGTAAAGATTTTACTAACTTTGAACTAGTAACTAAAATCTTAAGATCCCTCCCTAAAAGTTAGGATCCAAAAGTTACGGCCATTCAAGAGGCCAAAGACCTTAAAACATTCCCTCTTGAAGAACTTATTGGGTCTCTAATGACCTACGAAATGACATGTCAAGCTCATAACGAGCTCGAGAACCCCCTTTCAAAAACAGGAAGGATATGACACTCACATCACAAGAAGATCACTTGAAAGGAACATCAAGTGATGAGGACAGTGACAATGATATTGCACTTTTGACTCAAAAATTTAAAAAATATTTAAGAAAGAATAAATTTAAAAATAATATAAAAAATAAATTCGAACACAAGGACCAAGTGATTTGCTATGAGTGCAAAAAACCGGGACACTACAAGAACGATTGTCCTCAAACCAAAAAGAGAACATTAAAGAAGAAGGCGCTCAAGACAACGTGGGATGATTCAAGCGCGTCCGAAGAAGAGGAGTCCAACACCGAGCAAGTTGCTCATTACGCCCTAATGGCCATTGGAGAAGAGGTAACGAATTTAATTGATGCAGATTTACCTTATCATGAATTATTAAATGCCTTCCATGAGTTATTTGATGAATGTAAGACAATTAGTAGAAAATACAAATTGCTAAAAAAGGAGCATGATAGTCTCACTTGTAATGTCAATAAATTAAAGACTGAATATTATGATAGTTTAGCTCCATTTATAAAATGCCATGATCTAGAAACTCTCCAAAAGGAGAACATGCTACTTAAGGACACCTTGAAGAAATTCGAGGTTGGTAGCAAGTCTTTGAACATGATCCTTACAAATAAGGGTCACATTCCTAAAAGAAGTGGAATCGGATTTGTGAGAAGTCCTCACCAAAATCCAACCACCTTCATTAAAGACCCTCTCTTACATGTTCGGCACCAAAGCAATTGCAACTTTTGTTGCAAATATGGACATAAAACTTATAAATGTCCATTCAAGAAAATTAGTCTTTACAAACTAATTTGGGTTCCTAAAGGAACCATGATCAATTCTATGCAATATGATGAACAAGTTAAATCAGTTTTTAAGGCACCCAAAAGAAAATGGGTACCTAAAAATAATCCCTTCTTGTAGAAACATACATCATCACACGCTAGGAGCAAGAGATGGTATCTAGATAGTGGATGCTCAAGACATATGACTGGAGATCCATCTCATTTCTCTATGCTCACTAGCAAAGAAGAAGGGTACGTCACCTTCGGAGACAACAACCAAGGCAAAATCATTGGCAAGGGAACCATAGGTAACAAATTAAAATTTTCTATTGATGATGTCTTACTAGTTGATGGATTGAAACATAATCTCTTGAGTGTTAGTCAATTATGTGATAAAGGTTATATCGTTAGATTTGAATCAAATGTGTGAATTATTGAAAAACCAAACCATAACATAACTATGATTGCATTAAAATAAAATAATGTCTACACCATCAATCTTGATGAACTAAGTAATGAAATGTGCTTCTTCGCTTTAAATGATGATGCTTGGCTTTGGCATAGGAGACTAGGCCATGCAAGCATGAAATTAATATCTAAGATCTCATATAGAGAATTAGTACAACGAATTCCAAATGTGAAGTTTATTAAGGACAAAGTATGCGATGCATGTCAACTAGGTAAACAAATAAAAACTAGTTTCAAACCAAAAATTCAAATTAGCACTACTAGACCATTACAATTGATTCATTTGGACTTATTTGGACCAATTGACACGACAAGTCTAGGAGGAAACAAATATGCATTTGTAATTGTGGATGACTATACAAGATACACTTGGACCTATTTCTTAGCTCACAAAAGTGATTGTTTCAAGTGTTTCTCTAAATTTTGTAAACTCACTCAAAACCAAAAAGGCTTCATGATTTCATCAATTCGGAGTGATCACGGTGGCGAATTTCAAAACCGTGACTTTCAAAATTTTTGTGAAGTTAATGGGTACAATCACAACTTCTCCACTCCGAGAAATCCTCAACAAAATGGAGTAGTTGAAAGAAAAAATAGAAACCTACAAGAAATGGCAAGAACGATGTTAAATGAACATAGTCTACCCAAGTATTTTTGGGCCGAAGCCGTGAATACGGCTTATTACATCATGAATAGGGTTCTAATAAGACCGTCCCTATCAAAAACTCCCTATGAATTATGGAATAACAAAAATCCAAATATTTCCTATTTTAAAGTTTTTGGTTGTAAATGCTTTATTTTGAATGAAAGGGATGCCTTAGGAAAATTTGATGCTAAATCTGATGAAGGCATCTTTCTTGGTTACTCTTCCGTTTCTAAGGCTTTTCGGGTTTTTAACAAAAAAACCTTAGTAATAGAAGAGTCTATTCATATAGTTTTTAATGAAATTTCTAATTTAAAGGAAAATGATTTTGATGATGATCTTGGTTTTGATAATTTGAATTTAAATGAACCCCCTCCTCAAAATAGCAACTTGGATGCACCTTCTTCCGAAATTTCGTTATCCAAGGAATGGAAGTATATAGATGCTCATCCAAAGGAGCTAATTATAGGAGATACATCAAAAGGGGTTCAAACCTGTTCCTCTTTCAAGAATTTTTGTGCTAACACCGCCTTCCTTTCTCAAATCGAACCTAAGTGCATTGACGATGCCTTAAAAGATGATTTTTGGGTTATTGCAATGCAAGAGGAATTGAATCAATTTGAGAGGAATAAGGTATGGAAGCTTGTTCCTAGACCTAGTGACCATTTAGTCATTGGTACTAAATGGGTCTTTAGAAACAAGCAAGATGAAAATAGTATCATGGTTAGAAACAAGGCTAGATTAGTGGCCAAAGGTTTCAACCAAGAAGAAGGTATCAACTACGAAGAAACCTTCGCTCCTATGGCAAGATTAGAAGCCATTAGGATGCTCCTTGCCTATGCTAGTAGTAATAATTTTAAACTATTTCAAATGGATGTCAAAAGTGCCTTCTTGAATGGTTTTATTTCCGAAGAAGTATATGTCGAACAACCTCCCGGATTTGAAAATTCTCTTCTTCCTAATCATGTATTCAAATTGACTAAGCTCATAGAGCTTGGTATGAAAGGCTTAGTTCCTTTCTTATTTTAAATAATTTTACCAAAGGCAAGGTTGATACTATATTGTTTATCAAACATTTTGAAAATAATTTTCTTATTATGCAAATTTATGTTGACGATATTATTTTTGGCTCTTCGGATGAATCACTATGTGAATCATTTGCCAAATGTATGAGTCATGAATTTGAAATTAGTTTAATGGGTGAATTAACTTTCTTTTTATGATTACAAATCAAACAACTTAGTGATGATATATTTTTTAACCAATCTAAATATACATTAGAATTGTTAAAACGATTAAACATGGATAATTCAAAGGCAATAAGCACCCCTATGAGTACTTCGACTAAGTTAGATATGGATAAAAATAGTAAAAATTTTGATCAAAA
Source organism: Musa acuminata AAA Group (assembly GCF_036884655.1). NCBI lineage: Eukaryota > Viridiplantae > Streptophyta > Magnoliopsida > Zingiberales > Musaceae > Musa > Musa acuminata. The sequence goes on from NC_088349.1 coordinate 18,174,242, forward strand.
AATATATAGGGGAATGATAGGTAGTCTACTCTATCTCACCGCAACTAGACCGGATATTATGTTTAGTGTAGGACTTTGCACTAAGTTTCAATCTAATCCTAAATTATCTCATCTTAAGAGTGTTAAAAGAATATTTAGGTATCTTAAAGGAACTCCAAATTTAGGATTGTGGTATCCAAAATCTGAAAAATTCGATTTAATTGCTTATGCAGATGCTGATTTTGGCGGATGTAGGATAGATAGAAAAAGTACATCCGGAACATGCCAATTTTTAGGACATACACTTGTTTCTTGGACTTCCAAGAAACAAAATTCAGTTGCACTATCTATGACGGAAGCCGAATACATTGCTGTAAGTGCATGCTGTGCACAAGTTGTTTAGATGAAAAATACATTAGAAGACTATGGAATTCACTTTAAAAATATTCCCATAAAATTTGATAATACTAGTGCCATATGTCTTACTAAAAATCCAATTCAGCACTCTAGAACTAAGCACATCGACGTTAGGCATCATTTCATACGCGATCATGTCCTTAACAATAATGTTGTTCTAGAATTCATTGACACAAAGCATCAATTAGCAGATATATTTACAAAAGCTTTGAATGAAGACCAATTTAAATTCATTAGAAGGGAATTAGGTATGTTAAATTATCGCTAAGAATAAACTTGTTTGAATGGATTTTCCGTAAAATTTTTCATCCTCTCTCCATTCCTCGGTGAATTTGATCCTTCTCTTTCGATTCTAAATGACACGTTAAATTACCTTATCCTATCTTGAGTCAAACACCGCTCCCATACGATCAAGATTAATGATTTTATGATATTTTATGAATCTCGAAATTGATTTTGATGGCTTGATTATGAGTTTCAAAGTTAACGATTTGAATTTGAATGAGTTTGTATTTGAATTATGATCTTGACTTATTGGAGTTACTACTTGAATTTTTTTTAATCACAATCTCTTCCTTGTACACCTACAATTTTTGTTATTTATAGAAAGAAATGATTTGATAAAATGGATGAATGCTGAATTTTCCTTTAAGATGAACTCTGCATAAATATTTTAGCATCCTTAATTTTGAATGATAAATTTTTGTATGATCAATGCTGAATTCCTGATGTTATAATCATAAGTTATGTGCTTCAAGTCTTATTCCCTTTTTTGTTGATGACAAAGGGAGAGAAGTGATGACTAAGTGATGACTTATACCATTTCGATAGCATGACTTAATGAAAATGTCTTATGCGCATCGATAACATGACTTATATGAATTACAAGAGCTTGTATAATACAAATAAGTCATGTTATCTGCCTTGCAAAATCCTTGAGAATATCGCAAGATTGATTGATCATATTGAAAGCATGCCTTACATATATATCATAAAATTCATGTTGAAAATCTTTATCTCCTGTCGTAGTAAAAATTATCTCTTATCATTCGACTTTAAAATGATTTTCATCGAAGTTTCGTATTTACTTATGCTTAATGAGAATAACGATAAGTTCTACGGTTAGAACTTATCAGTTTATGCTTCAATTCAATGGGATGGAATTCAAGTATTTTTATCTTCTCATAATATGGCATATAGATAGGGGGAGTTATGTTTAACTCCGTCATCAATTGATTGTCATCATCAAAAAGGGGGAGATTGTTGAATCTCAGATTTTGATGATAAAATCAATTGATGGGTTAATTGATCTAATCCATATTATTGAGTTAAGTGTGCAGGATTAACTACGATAACCAGAAAACATAAAGCAAGAATACCAGAGTCAAGTTCGATGGACGTTTAAGAGACCGAAGAATCGTCGGAGATGTTGCCGGAACCAACCGAGAAGAAATCGGGAACTTTTCGAAATTTTCGGAAGTTCGCCAATGAGATCGTCGGAGGTTCGTGGAGATCACCGAGAAGGCTCGGCTACTCATTAAAGTCATCACAAGATCGGGACCTTGCTGGGAGTCCGTCGGAAGAAGTTCGTCGGAAAGCTCGCCGGAACAAGACTCGACGTTCGCGGTTGAAAACTTGCTTAGGATGTTTTTAGTTATGTAGTTCACATGTAATTAGGATTAGGATTAAGAGATAATCATATATCCTGATTGGGGGCCAATTGGGCCCAAAATTAGACTAGGTTTGAGCTAAATTTAAAGCCCAACCAGTGAACCGAAGGGTCTGGCGGTGGCACCGCCCAGCACCCAAGAGCCAGGCGGTGGCACCGCCAGTCCACTGTCAGCGTCAGACACTGACAGGTGGTGGCACCGCCACTGACAGGCGGTGGCACCACCAGCATCGAGAACCAAAGAGAATTCAAATTTTGGAGCCCAAATTTAAATCCTCTTGAGGCCAATAAATACCCCTCAAATCTCAGCTGAGATTACAACTTTTTGAGAAGCAATTGATTAAGAGAAAGGTCTTAGAAAAGTCTTAGCAAGTTTTGTTTTCAATTTGCTAGAGTGTTCACCTCCTTCTTTCTTGCTGAAAATTTGTAAGAGTGTGAACCGCTTGTAAAAAGTTGTAAGAGGGGTATTTGCCCTTCCCCTTCAAGAGATTTGCTAGTGGAAGGTGGGAGCCTCATCGAAGAGGGCCTTGCAAGTGGATGTAGGTCATTTGACCGAACCACTTTAAAATCGGCGTGATCTCTGGTTTGCATTTCATTATTGCTATTTACATTACTGCAAACCTTCTTACGTGCTTTATTTCCTCATTACCTTTGCTGTACAACTTTACGAATACACTTTCAAGTTAAGCACTTCTGAGTTCGATTTTTATCGTACGAAAGATTTGTCAAAACCGACGTTTTAATCCGCTGCACTAATTCAACCCCCCCTCTTAGTGCCGCTCCGATCATAACAGGCAATATTCCAGCAGACTCCCGACAAGCTCCTGGACTTCATGATGATCTTCTTAGCGAGTTTTGATGAGCTTCTTTAGCAAGCTCCTGGATTTCTCGGTCAATTCTGGTAGAACTTCCAACGAACATCCGAACTTTCGATAAACTCTCGAACTCGCAACGAAATCACATTCTTGACTCCGGGACATCATTTTGCTTTATGCCTTGCTATCGTAGTTAATCCTGCACACATAAAACAAACTTCGATCTAGATAATTATTACTAAGCATGAATCATGTTGTCCAGCATGTCATTGGTCCATCGACACTCCGTTAGATTCTTCGGCACATCGTCTTCTCTTGCTGCCTATTACCTAATCGGCCAGTTGACCTCCGCAACTCCGATATCCTTGGTGCAATATCCACTTTTCTTGGCCCGATGCCCGAATCCATGGCCCGAAGCCTTCTGTCGATACGTCGACCGATCCTCCAACTCAACATTCAATCTTCTGACATGTTTTCCTCCGGCCCAACATGATTCTTCCTACTTTAATTGTCTCATCCTGATCGAAGAATCATGCATCACTCAAAACACAGATCAAATCATAAACACTTATCAATTGGTTTCATCATCAAAATCCGAGATTCAATAGATACTACCGCCCGTAGCACTAACACTCGACGGTACCACTACCTAGTCTAGCGATATCACTGCCTGACATAATTTGGGAGACTGTGTCTATGCGGTACCATAGCCCAGACTATTGAATCTTGTATTTCAATACCACTCGAGCATAACTTCAAGTGATGGTGAGCATGAATTCCTCACTAAGAAATTTAAAAAGTTCATGAGACAAAAATTAAAGAACAAAAAGAACATAACTACTTGCTTTGAATGCAAGAAGAAGAACACAAATTGGGATGAATCAAGCTCCTCCGAAGACGAGGTGAAAATCAACAAAGGCGAGGTGGCAAACTCCACCTTAACCGTTCTCGACAATGAGGTAATCAAAATGCCCCTAGTTTACTTTGAAATTACATGATGCTTTTCATGAATTATTTTTAATTTAGTTTAATAAAATTATATAATTTTTTTAATTGCATGTTTTTGTTAGGATCGAGAGCACTAAGAGGGGGGGGGGGGGTGAATTAGTGCAGCGGAAATCTTTCAGCGATTAAAAACGAAAGCTGCGTTCGTTTGATAAAAACTATTTTGATGCAAAAGCCGATTCTAAGAATACTTATGATTAAGTGCAGTTTATGTCTAAACACAGTTTGCGTCTAAGCGCAGTTTACGCAGTTTGCGTCTAAATGCAGTTTGCATTTAAATGCATATTGCGTCTAAGCGCAGTTTGCGTCTAAGATCAGATTGCGTCTAAGCGCAGTGCAGTTTGCGTCTAAACGCAGTTTTACGTCTAAACACAGTTTTACGTCTAAACGTAGTTTTACGTCTAAACGCAGTTTGCGTCTAAACGCAGTTTTACGTCTAAACGTAGTTTTACGTCTAAACGCAGTTTGCGTCTAAACGCAGTTTTACGTCTAAACGTAGTTTTACGTTTAAAAGTAGTTTACGTCTAAAACACAGTTTTAAAGGGATCTGAACTTAGAAACTTCATTCGTAAAAGCGCAGAAGATAGTTTTGCAGAATCAAAACGTAAACGTAAACTGTAATGTATGAAAACACCGATTTACGTCTAAATGCAGATTCGGAAAGATCAGCACTTAGAAACTTGTTCGTAAAGGCGTAGAGAGTAGTAACTATGTAGGAGGTTTGCAGTAATGATAAAGTGCTCAAAATAAACACAAACCAGAGATTTAGAGTGGTTCGGTCAGTCTTGACCTACTCCACTTTTGGCTTCCTCCACCGACGAGGTCACCGACGTCAACTAGAGGCCTTCCTTCAATAGGCGAAGGCCAACTGCCCTTTTACAGTTTCACTCCTTTTGACGGGATCAGGAGACAACCCTTACAGAACCTTTCTCTCCTCTCTTTACAACTCAAGACTTGAAGAACAGAAAGAGGAGAACTTTAGGACTTTTCACAAATTTGAGCTCTTAGAATCACAGAAAAGATCAAGAATTCAGTGTAGGTCTGTATCTTTTTAGTGTTGAATGGGTGGGGTATTTATAGGCCCCAACCCAATTTAAATTTGGAGCTCAAAACGATCAAATCCCGGAATTCCGGGATCAGGCGGTTGCACCTCCTGACTGGAGAGGTTGCACCGCCTGGCAGAGCTTGAAGACTGAGCCCAGGCGGTTGCACCTCTGTGTCAGGGGCGGTTGCACCTCCTGAGTCTGGCTCGGAGACTGAGCCCCACGCGGTGCCACCTCTTGACTAAGGTGGTTGCACCTCTCTGCCAGAGCTCGAAGACCGAGCTCAGGCGGTGCCACCTCTCTGTCAGGGAGGTTGCACCGCCCAGTCTAGCTCGAAGACTGAGCTCAGGCGATGCCACCTCCTGGCTGGGGCGGTTGCACCGCCCAGTCTCGCTGGGAGGCTTAGCCCAGGCGGTGCCACCTCCTGGCCTAGGCGGTTGCACCTCCTGGTGCAATAAAGGTCCGAATGGTTAGCTCCATTCGGCCCAATTTCAGTCTTTCAGGGGCCCAATTGCCCCAAGATTAAGCTAATGGGATCACCTCCCATTTTCCAACTTAATCAACGTGCTAACTACGATTAGATCTAAGACAATTTCTGCAGCTTTGCTTCGGTGCGTCAATCGCTTCTTCCGGCGAGTTTCCGGCGAACTTCCGTCGATCATCCGATGAACCCTCGGTGATGCTCCTGCGGACTTCCGGCAAACTCCTGGACTTTGCGACGATCCACTTGGCGAGTTCTGATGAGCTTCGCTTGGCAAGCTTCTGGACTTCTCGGATCTGTTCTCGCAGAACCTCTGACGACCGTCCGAACTTCCGTCGAACTCTCGAACTCTCAACATGATCATGAACTTGACTCCGGCGCAACTTCTGCTGCTTGTCTTTCTTCCATCGTAGTTAATCCTGCACATATAAAAACAAAAACTTCGATCGAGACAATTAATCCTAAGCAATTAACCAAGTTGTCCGGCATGTCATTGGTCCCTCGACGCTTCGTCCGATTCTTCGGCGCATCGTCCTTTCCTGCAGCCTATTGCCCAATCGGCCAGTTGACTCTGCAACTCCGATATCCTTGGCACAATACCCGCTCTTCTTGGCCCGATGCCCGAGTCCATGACCCGAAGCCTTCTGTCGATACGTCGACCGATCCATCGGCCCGACGTCCAATTTTCTAACATGTTCCTCCGGCACAACATGATTTTCCTGCTTTAATTGTCTCATCCTGATCGAAGCACCCTGCGTCACTCAAAACGCAGATTAAATCATAAACATATATCAAGTAGTTTCATCATCAAAATACGAGATTCAACAATCTCCCCCTTTTTGATGATGACAACTACTTGATGACGGAGTTAAACTTAACTCCCGGAGTTTAAACAAACTCCCCCTATCAATATGCCATATTGATAGAAACTCTCAGATTCAGAAATCTAAGCAACATGTCATCATAAACGGAGTTAACCTTAACTCCTAGAGTTTAAACAAACTCTCCCTATCAATATGCTATATTGATAGAAACTCTTAGATTCAAAAATCCAAGCAACATGTCATCATAAACGGAGTTAACCTTAACTCCCAGAGTTTAAACAAACTCCCCCTATCAATATGCCATATTGATAGAAACTCTTAGATTTAAAAATCCAAGCAACATGTCATCATAAATTTATGCATAACATGTCATGTCATCAACATACTTCTCCCCCTTTGTCATCAACAAAAAGGAGAAGTACCACAATCAAGTGTTTGTGATGTAAGTTTAACTTATTGCATGAAAAACATAATATCTATTGTTACCATCATGTAAGTTTGCTATTATTAAATGGTAAGATATCAATATGTAAAATTACGATTCAAGTTCTTGATATCTTAACATGATATGACATTCATAGCACCTATTCATATGAATGCTGCTTTTGATATCTCATCATAATATAGCATTCATAACATCTATTCATATTCTTCAAATATGGCACTCATAGCATCAATTTATATATTTCTCCCCCTTTGTCATCAACAACAAGGAGACCGATATAAGTAAATTTTAAATATAAGTGCGATGCCATAAGTTGGTTCATGTCATTTTCCAACAGTGAGTGATAGGATACCAATTATGCAAACATCTCGAGGAAAACATGACATGGAGATAGCTTTTATTGCTTCTTCCTTTTTATTTGTTATCTTTTTACATGAAGGAGGAAAGCCATATATGAAGTTCAAATTGATAAGATATTAAAGCACACTTCATTTTTGCAAGGATTAAGATATGTAAGTGAGTCAAATCCTTGTATGTAAAAATATCTTCCTTTTATAAGAGGGAATCATCAAATATGTTTCTCGAAAAATATTTTTCACATGATAAGTGCATTTGCTAGATGATTCCATATGTCAAAACTCAATGATGTGAATTAAACTTGATATGACTATGCTTGTTAAATTCGGAAGAGGATAATGTATCAAGAAAATCCAATTGTTAGGATCAAGAAAATCCGAAAATGAAATTTGACACTTTCATACATTCGGACAGGGTTTTACTAGAGATATTCAATTACAATCATGAAGGTAAAACATGCTTATTATCATGAAAATTTTTGTATTCAAGCTCATAATTTCCAACATGTAATCATGGCAAGTAATTGTGTAAAATCATTATGGCAATCAAGTGATTTGATCATTTAATCAAAAAAGTCCGAAAAATAATTTTAACAGGTTTAATTATTCGGACATATTTTTGCCATAGGTTTTCAAATATAATCATGAAGATAAGGTATGCTCAGTATCATGGTAGTATGATAGCAAGTTTACCATATTCAAGCTAGCAAAAAATTTCTACATTTTAAGGCCCGCAAGCTAGCAATTTTGAGATGTTCAAGAAAGCAACTCTTGCTTCTTGAAATATAAGTTTTGCTAGATGTGCAAGTTAACTTTTTGCTTCTTGAGATAGGCAAGATAGCATTCCTTGGTGATGTTCAATATAGCTATGTTCTACATCATGCAAGCTAGTGAATTTTATAACATTTTAGAACATGCATAATCACCAAAGCATTATAAATTTTAATGATGTGCAAAATTACAAATTTTGCATGATTGCATTTGTGTGTCTTGAGATTTGCAAGATAGCACTTCTTGGTGATGTTCAAGATAGCAATTTCTTCTCTTTTGAGAAGTGCAATTTTTGCTTTCTTCTTGAATTGTGCAAGCTAGCTATCTCCCCTTTTGTCATTGTCAAAAAGAAGGGAAAAACCCTTTACATCAATTTTTAAATCATGACAAAGGTTAGTATCAATCTCATTTGTGCATCATTATATTTTCAAATTAAAACAAGCACATTTTCAAAACATATAAACTCATTACTATATGTATGATTCCAAATCATCATTCATATTATTTCAATCATTGTTTCAATCACCACTTATAGCTTATCATGCACAATATATAAAATCATCTAACATGATACAATCATTTATTTTCAAAATATTTATCACTATTTTAATGTATGATAATGAAGTATTCATGATACCGAACATTAAATCAATATTTTTTAAGTATTTATCACTTCATTTTAATCATGATTCCAAACATTTATCATTTAAAGCATTCATGATACACATCATAAAAAAGCATATGCATCATTCCAAATCATAAATATTTTAAATCATCATGGTATTAATTTGTCACATTGCATTCTACCATGCATGATCGAAGCTTCTCATTTGCATACATCAAAATAAATTCATGAATATCTCATGCATTCATATCATCACTTGAGGAATATTGAAAAAGAAATAATTGGGTGATGAGATAAATATTTCATAAATACAAAGAATTGCATAAAAATCATATCAAGGAATACAAGTCACAATCATTCAAGAGAAAAATCAAGATCATGATTTTAATAAAACTCATTTCAAATTTGAATCATCAAAATCATTTTTATGGCTCACAAAATTTATAACATAAATAGATTGATGATTTCATTGATAATATATTTTTCCCTTTTTAAGTGTTTCATTTTAAGTGGTCGATTTCATGTTAGCATGCCTTTTCATTTATGAAAACATGCATCAATTTTTTTAAAGCCACTGTTATTATCATGAAAATCGATAATCAAGAATCATCATACATAATTTCAAAAATATATACTCATTAATCATAACTTCAAATTAAACATGATTTCATATACTCAAAAACGAGAAATAACAATGGAAATCAACATGATACACATTATTACTTCTCAACCACATATAGCATGATTTCATAAGGTATTTTTAATCAAAATCATTTTGTTTATCATAAACATGCAATTTTCATGATTATTTTCAAAATTACTAGAATGATAAGCATGATTCCTAATTGTTTGTATTTTCATTATAAAATTATTAAACATGTAATTTTCAAGAAAATTAAATAAAAAGAAAAATGCTTTATGAAAAGCATCATGTAATTTCAAAGTAAATTAAAGGCATTTTGATTACCTCAGCGTCGAAAGGCGTAAAGGCGTAGTTTGCCACCTTGCCTTTGTTGATTTTCTCCTCGTCTTCGGATGAGCTCGATTCATCCCAGTTTTTGTTCTTCTTCTTGCGTTCAAAGCAAGTAGTTCCGTTCTTTTTACTTTTTAATTTTTGTTTCGTTTGTAGTTTAAGTTCACCATCACTTGAGCTTATGCTCGAGTGGTCTTCAAATGTTCTATGTCCCAAATCCTTCCTGTTCTTTGGAAGGTGGTTCTCAAGTTCTTTACGTGCATTGCACGTCATTTCATATGTGATCAATGAACCAATTACTTCTTCAAGTGGAAATTGGTTCAAGTTTTTCGATTCTTGAATAGCAGTTACTTTTGAATCCCAAGTTTTAGAAAGTGAGCGCAAAACTTTGTTAACGAGTTCAAAATCCGAAAAGCTTTTACCAAGTGATTTTAAACTATTGACGACATCCGTAAAACGGGTGTACATGTCAACAACGGTTTCGCTTGGTTTCATATGAAAAAGCTCGAAATCATGCAGTAAAATATTAACTTTCGAGTCTTTGACTCTACTAGTTCCCTCGTGCGTGATTTCAAGAGTGCGCCAAATATCGAAAGCTGTTTCGCACAAAGAAACCCGATTGAACTCATTTTTGTCCAAAGCGCAAAATAAGGCATTCATAGCCTTTATGTTTAAAGAAAAATACTTCTTCTCTAAATCCGACCATTCGTTCATCGGTTTAGAGGGAAGTTGAAAACCGTTTTCAACGATATTCCATAAATCCAGATTTAGAGAAATCAAGAAAACTCTCATTCGAGTTTTCCAATAAGTGTAGTCCAATCCGTTAAAGAACGGTGGACGAAAGACCGAAAAGCCCTCTTGAAGAGCCATTTCTCTCGGGTGTAAATCCGAAATGAGAAATACCCCGCTCTGATACCAATTGTTAGGATCGAGAGCACTAAGAGGGGGGGGGGGTGAATTAGTGCAGCGGAAATCTTTCAGCGATTAAAAAAGAAAGCTGCGTTCGTTTGATAAAAACTATTTTGATGCAAAAGCTGATTCTAAGAATACTTATGATTAAGTGCAGTTTATGTCTAAACACATTTTGCGTCTAAGCGCAGTTTACGCAGTTTGCGTCTAAATGCAATTTGCGTTTAAATGCAGATTGCGTCTAAGCGCAGTTTGCGTCTATGCGCAGTTTGCGTCTAAGATCAGATTACGTCTAAGCGCAGTGCAGTTTGCGTCTAAATGCAGTTTTACGTCTAAACACAGTTTTACGTCTAAACGTAGTTTTACGTCTAAACGCAGTTTGCGTCTAAACGCAGTTTTACGTCTAAACGTAGTTTTACGTCTAAACGCAGTTTGCGTCTAAACGCAGTTTTACGTCTAAACGTAGTTTTACGTTTAAAAGTAGTTGACGTCTAAAACATAGTTTTAAAGGGATCTGAACTTAGAAACTTCGTTCGTAAAAACGCAGAAGACAATTTTGCAGAATCAAAACGTAAACGTAAAATGTAATGTATGAAAACACCGATTTACGTCTGAATGCAGATTCGGAAAGATCAGCACTTAGAAACTTGTTCGTAAAGGCGCAGAGAGCAGTAACTATGTAGGAGGTTTGCAGTAATGATAAAGTGCTCAAAATAAACACAAACCAGAGATTTAGAGTGGTTCGGTCAGTCTTGACCTACTCCACTTTTGGCTTCCTCCACCGACGAGGTCACCGACGTCAACTAGAGGCCTTCCTTCAATAGGCGAAGGCCAACTGCCCTTTTACAGTTTCACTCCTTTTGACGGGATCAGGAGACCACCCTTACAGAACCTTTCTCTCCTCTCTTTACAACTCAAGACTTGAAGAACAGAAAGAGGAGAACTTTAGGACTTTTCACAAATTTGAGCTCTTAGAATCACAGAAAAGATCAAGAATTCGGTGTAGGTCTGTATCTTTTCAGTGTTGAATGGGTGGGGTATTTATAGGCCCCAACCCAATTCAAATTTGGAGCTCAAAACGATCAAATCCCAGAATTCTGGGATCAGGCGGTTGCACCTCCTGACTGGAGAGGTTGCACCGCCTGGCAGAGCTCGAAGACTGAGCCCAGGCGGTTGCACCTCTGTGTTAGGGGCAGTTGCACCTCCTGAGTCTGGCTCGGAGACTGAGCCCCAGGCGGTGCCACCTCTTGACTGAGGCGGTTGCACCTCTCTGCCAGAGCTCGAAGACCGAGCTCAGGCGGTGCCACCTCTCTGTCAAGGAGGTTGCACTGCCCAGTCTAGCTCGAAGACTGAGCTCAGGCGGTGCCACCTCCTGGCTGGGGCGGTTGCACCGCCCAGTCTCGCTGGGAGGCTTAGCCCAGGCGGTGCCACCTCCTGGCCTAGGCGGTTGCACCTCCTGGTGCAATCAAGGTCCGAATGGTTAGCTCCATTCGGCCCAATTTCAGTCTTTCAGGGGCCCAATTGCCCCAAGATTAAGCTAATGGGATCACCTCCCATTTTCCAACTTAATCAACGTGCTAACTACGATTAGATCTAAGACAATTTCTGTAGCTTTGCTTCGGTGCGTCAATCGCTTCTTCCGGCGAGTTTCCGGCGAACTTCCATCGATCATCCGATGAACCCTCGGTGATGCTCCTGCGGACTTCCGGCAAACTCCTGGACTTTGCGACGATCTACTTGGCGAGTTCCGATGAGCTTCGCTTGGCAAGCTTCTGGACTTCTCGGATCTGTTCTCGCAGAACCTCCGACGACCGTCCGAACTTCCGTCGAACTCTCGAACTCCCAACGTGATCATGAACTTGACTCCGGCTCAACTTCTGCTGCTTGTCTTTCTTCCATTGTAGTTAATCCTGCACACATAAAAACAAAAACTTCGATCGAGACAATTAATCCTAAGCAATTAACCAAGTTGTCTGGCATGTCATTGGTCCCTCGACGCTTCGTCCGATTCTTCGGCGCATCGTCCTTTCCTGCAGCCTATTGCCCAATCGGCCAGTTGACTCTGCAACTCCGATATCCTTGGCACAATACCCACTCTTCTTGGCCCGATGCTCGAGTCCATGACCCGAAGCCTTCTGTCGATACGTCGACCGATCCACCGGCCCGACGTCCAATCTTCTGACATGTTCCTCCGGCACAACATGATTTTCCTGCTTTAATTGTCTCATCCTGATCGAAGCACCCTGCGTCACTCAACACGCAGATTAAATCATAAACATATATCAAGTAGTTTCATCATCAAAATACGAGATTCAACAGTTTTATGATATAATGAAAATGCAAAAATAAAATTGTATCATGCTTACCTTTCTAGTGATTTTAAAAATAATCATAAAAATTGTATGTTTTATGAAAATACAATAAAATGTTAGATTTAAATGTAATGAAGTAATAATGCGCATCTTGATGATTTCCATATTGCCTTTTATTTTTATTTTAAATGAAAATGCTCTATGTTTAATACAATAATGCTTGATGTTTTAAAGACATAATGATATAAGATGTAATGAAAATGTTAAACGATGTTGTATCTTGCTTGATGATTTTATATTATGCATGAGGATTTGAAGTAATGATTGAAATAATATGAATGATGATTTGGAATCATGCATATAATGATGAGTTTATATATTTTAAAAATATATATGATGATTTGGAATAATGCATGCAATACTTACACTTTCTATAATGATGTATATGATGTATTGCATATAATGTGTATCATGAATGCTCTAAATGATGAATGTTTAGTATCATGATCAAAATATTGATAAATGCTTAAAAATTTTAATGTTTTAATATCATGTATGATATGCTCATAATGATGATTGATTTATATTTCGGTATCGTACATGAAAAATGAAATGTAAAGTTTTAAAATTATGCATGTTTTAATTTGAATATATAATGATGCACAAATAAGATTGATACTTATCTTTGTCATGATTTAGAAATTGTTGAAAAGGGAAAAGAATTACAACATTGTATTCTTCCCTTCTTTTTGACAATGACAAAGGGGGAGCAAAACTTGCTAGAAAGCAAATTTGTTAGCTTGCATCTTTCAAGAAGAAGCAAAATGCTTGCTCATAAAAAATAAATGCAAAAATCTTGCCAACTTTTATGTGTAAAATTTACTAGCTCACAAATTGCAAAGAAAAAAACTTTCTAGGAAGCAAAGTTGCTAGCTTATTCAAAAATGGTGCATGCAATACTTATGAGTTTATTATGATAATGTATTTGATGTATTGCATATCATGTATGAGAATCATGATTAAAATTGCATTGACTTGAATTAAATTTAAAATTCAAGATTTATCTTAATTATGACATATTGCAATAAGAATGATACTTTATTTTTGTTATAATTTGAAAATTGATGAATTGCACTATTGTTTTTATTATTCCCCTCTTTTATCCAATGACAAAGGGGGAGAAAGAATTTCTAGCATGCACATCACGAAAAGAGGCAAACTTGCTAGCTTGCAATCTCAAGAAGCAAAAAGTTGCTATATCAACAAAAGCAAGAAATGCTATCTTGCGATCTCAAGCAAAAGTGCTATCTTGCCTATCTCAAGAAGCAAAACATGCTAACTTGCACATCTAGTAAAATTGACAAATTTGCATATTTCAAGAAGCAAGAGTTGCCTTCTTGAACATCTTAAAACTGCTAGCTTGCATGTTCTAAAATATTGTAAAATTTGCTAGCTTGTATGTTGTAGAACTTGCTATCTTACTACCTTGTATATCTATGATGATAGCAAAATTACATGATGATAAAACTAGAGATTATGTTTATCATGCAATGAGTTAAACTTGTATTTCCAAACATTTGATAGTTGGTACTTCTCCTTTTTGTTAATGACAAAGGGGGAGAAGTATGATCATGTTATGCATGATTTTATCATGACATGTTTGCTTGGATTTTTGAATCTAAGAGTTCTGTGCCATATTGATAAGGGGAGTTTGTTTAAACTCCGGGAGTTAAGGTTAACTCCGTCATCAATTGATTGTCATCATCAAAAAGAGGAAGATTGTTGAATCTCGTATTTTGATGATGAAACCAAATGATAATTGTTTATGATTTTAATCTGCATTTTGAGTGATGTAGGATGCTTCTATCAGGATGAGACAATTAAAGTAGGAAGAATCATGTTGTATCGGGGGAAAACATGTCAGAAGATTGGACGTCGAGCTGGTGGATCGATCGACGTATCGATAGAAGGCTTCGGGCCATGGATTCAGGTATCGGGCCAAGAAGAGTAGATATTGCACCAAAGATATCGGAGTTGTGGAGTCAATTGGACGATTAGGCAATAGGCCGCAAGAGAGGACGATGTGCCGAAGAATCGGACGAAGCGTCCAGGGACCAATGACATGCCGGACAACATGATTAATGCTTAGTATTAATTATCTAGATCGAAGTGTGTTTTTACATGTGCAGGATTAACTATGATAGTAAGGCATGAAGCAAAATGAAGTCCCGGAGTCAAGGACGCGACTTCGTTGGGAGTTCGAGAGTTCATCGGAAGTCCGGACGTTCGTCGAAAGTTCTGGTGGAACCAGCCGAGAAGTCTCGGAGCTTACCAGAGAAGATTGTCGGAACTCGCCAAGAAGATTGTCATGAAGTCTAGGAGCTTGCCGAGAGTCCACTGGAACATTGCCGAGAGATCGTCGGAAGTTTACCGAAAGATCGTCGGAAGAATAGACTTACGGACTTGTTTAGCTCAGATTATGTCTTAAATTTCGTAGTTAGCATGTAATTGGGTTTGGATTTGGGCCAACCCAATTAGGAGCCAGCTAGGCCCATGTAAGGACTGTGTTGGGCCCAATGAGAGGCCCAAATAGTGCCCCAAGAAGTCTCACCGTCATGGCATAGTCTTCGAGACTGTGTCAAGCGGTGGTACTGCTAGTCTGGGATGGTACCGCCCGTGCTCGGGAACCCGGGATGAGATGTTTTTAGGCTCCAGGTTTGAATCAACTTGAAGCCTATAAATACTCCTCACCCTAGTTAAAGCACAAAAGCACAAAGTATTCAAAAGTGAGAAAACACTGTTGTAATCTCTTTAGAAATTCCCTCCTCCACTCTAAGTTTAGAATTCTGTAAGAGGAGTGTGAGTGCTTATAAGGGTTGTCTCCTAAAATCGTGAAAAGGAGAAGATGGGTATAAAAGGTGATTGGTCTTCGCTTATTAAAGGAAGATTAATAGTGGATGTCAGTGGCCTCGATGGAGGAGGAATTGGCGGAGTGGATGTAGGTCACGTCGACCGAACCACTATAAAATTGGCGTATTCTCTAGTTTGCATTTACTTCCTGTCATTTATCTTTACTGTAAACCTTTTTAATAGATTACTGCCTTCAATACATTTACGAATACGTTTTTCAAGTTAAGCATTTCCGAGTTCGGGTTTTATCGTACGAAAGATTTTTCGAATCCGACATTTTTATCCGCTGCACTAATTCACCCCCCCCCACCCCCCCCCCTGTTAGGATCAAGAGCACTAAGAGGGGGGGGGTGAATTAGTGCAGCGGAAATTTTTCAGCGATAAAAATGAAAGCTGCGTTCGTTCAATAAAAACGATTTCGATGTGAAAGCTGATTATGAGATTACTTTAACTTGAGATTAAGCGAGATGACATTAAAGTAGATCTATGAAGGCAATTTGCAATTTATGATGGAAAGCAGAATACAAGCGCAAACTGAAATGCGACTTTCGTACGATAAAAGCCGATTTACGTCTAAACGCAGATCCGAAAAGTTTTGAACTTAGAAACTCGTTCGTAAAATCGTAGAAGGCAGTAAGCTATTGAGAAGTTTGTAGTGAAGGTAAAATGCTCAAAGGAAATGCAAACCGAGATTTAGAGTGGTTCGGTCAATCTTGACCTACTCCACTTTTGGCTTCCTCCACCGACGAGGTCACCGACGTCAACTAGAGGCCTTCCTTCAATAGGCGAAGGCCAACCACCCTTTTACAGATTCACTCCTTTTGATGGGCTTAGGAGACAACCCTTACAGAAGTTTTCTCTCCTCTCTTTACAACTCAAACTTTGAAGAACAGAAGGAGGAGAACTTTCGGTCTTTACAACAGTTTTGAGCTCTAAAAATCACTGAAAAATATCAAGATTTCGGGTAAGTTCTTGCTCTCTCAGTGCTGAATAGGTGGGGTATTTATAGGCCCCAACCCAGTTCAAATTTGGAGCTCAAAACTGTCAATTCCCTGAATTTCGGGATCAGGCGGTTGTTGAATCTCGGATTTTGATGATGTAATCAATTGGTGGGTTATTTGATCTAATCCATATTATTGAGTTAAGTGTGCAGGATTAACTACGATAACCAGAAAACATAAAGCAAGAATACCGGAGTCGAGCTCGATGGACGTTTAAGAGACCGAAGAATCATCGGAGATGCTACCGGAACCATCCGAGAAGAAATCGGGAACGTGTCAGAAGTTCGCCGAAGAAATCGTCGGAGGCTCGCGGAGATCACCAAGAAGGCTCGGCTACTCGTTAAAGTCATCACAAAGATTGGGAGCTTGCAGGGAGTCCGTCGGAAGAAGTTCGTCGAAAAGCTCGCCGGAACAAGACTCGACGTTCGCGGTTAAAAAACTTGCTTAGGATGTTTTTTTTGTGTTATGTAGTTCACCTGTAATTAGGATTAGGATTAAGAAATAATCCTATATCCTGGTTAGGGGCCAACTAGGCCCAAAGTAAGATTTGGTTTTGGGCTAAAATTAAGCCAAACAAATGAATTGGAGAGCCAGGCGGTGGCACCGCTTGGCTGGGCGGTGAAACCGCCCAGCACCCGAGTGCTGGGCGGTGACACCTCCTTGGCTGGGCGGTTGCACCGCCCAGCACCCGAGCGCTGGGCGGTGGAACCGCTAGCACCGGGAACCCTAAGAGAATTCAAATTTTGGAGCCCAAAATTTGAATCCTCTTGAGGCCTATAAATACCCCTCAAATCTCAGCTGAGGTTACAACTTTTGAGAAGCATTTTGATTGAGAGAAAAGTCTTAGAAAGTCTTAGCAAGTCTTGTTTTCAATTTGCTAGAGAGTTCTCCTCCTTCTTTCTTATTGAAAATTTGTAAGAGGTTGAGCTGCTTGTAAAAGGTTGTAAGATGGGTGTTTACCCTTCCATTTCAAGAGACTTGCTAGTGGAAGGTGGGAGCCTCATCGAAGAGGGGCCTCGCAAGTGGAGTAGGTCATTTGACCGAACCACTCTAAAAATCGGCGTAATCTCTGGTTTGCTTTTTATTATTGTCATTTACATTACTGCAAATCTTCTTACTGCTTTAGTTCCTTATTACTCTTGCTGCGCAACTTTAAGAACACGCCTTCAAGTTAAATTTCTCAAGTTTCGTTCTTAACGTACGAAAGATTTTATTAAAATCAAAGTTTAAATCCGCTGCACTAATTCACCCCCCCCTCTTAGTGCCGCTCCGATCCTAACAAGTGGTATCAGAGCAAGGTTATCTCTCATATTTGGTTTAATACCCAAGAGAGATGGCTTACTCCGGCATGCAAGAGGGCCATTCTATTGCACGACCACCTTTGTTTAATGGGTCGGATTACACATATTGAAAGACTCGCATGAGAATCTTCCTCATTTCTATGGACTTTGAGCTTTGGTCTATTGTCAAGAATGGATTTCAAAAATCTTCTCTTCCGATGAGCGAATGGAATGAATCGGAGAAGAAGGTTTTTGCTTTAAATGCAAAGGCTATGAATGCCTTGTTTTGTGCATTAGACAAAAACGAATTTAATCGTGTTTCAATGTGTGATTCGGCTTTTGATATTTGGAGAACTCTTGAGGTCACTCATGAAGGCACTAGCCGAGTGAAAGAGTCCAAAATCAACATCCTTGTGCACTCTTACGAACTTTTCCGAATGAAACCAAGTGAGTCCATTGGAGACATGTACACCCGGTTTACGGATGTCATCAATGGACTCAAAGCTCTTGGTAAAGATTTTACTAACTTTGAACTAGTAACTAAAATCTTAAGATCCCTCCCTAAAAGTTGGGATCCAAAAGTTACGGCTATTCAAGAGGCCAAAGACCTTAAAGCATTCCCTCTTGAAGAACTCATTGGGTCTCTAATGACCTACGAAATGACATGTCAAGCTCATGACGAACTCGAGAACCCCCTTCCAAAGAACAGGAAGGATATGGCACTCAAATCACAAGAAGACCACTTGAAAGGAACATTAAGTGATGAGGACAGTGACAATGACATTGCACTTTTGACTCAAAAGTTTAAAAAATATTTAAGAAAGAACATATTTAAAAATAATACAAAAAATAAATTTGAACAAAAGAAGGACCAAGTGATTTGCTATGAATGCAAAAAACCGGAACACTATAAGAACGATTGTCCTCAAGCCAAAAAAGAAACATCAAAGAAGAAGGCATTCAAGGCAACGTGGGATGATTCAAGCGCATCCGAAGAAGAGGAGTCCAACACCGAGCAAGTTGCTCATTACGCGCTAATGGCGTTAGGAGAAGTGGTATGTGATTTATTTAATGAAGACTTATCTTTTGAAGAACTATCTATCGCTTTTCATGAATTATTTGATGAATGTAGAACTGTTAGCAAGAAGTTAAGTATCTTAAAGAAAGAGCATGCTTTGCTACAAGATAAGTTTGATAGTCTTCAAACTCCTCCATGCTCTAAGTGTGAGCACTTAGAAGCAATAAAAAATGAAAATTTGCTTCTTAAGGAAACCTTAAACAAGTTTAAGATTGGTAGCAAAGGATTAGATATGATCCTTGCACACAAGGGTCACATCGCAAATAGAAATGGAATTGGATTTGTAAAAGGATTACATCAAAATCCTACCACTTTCATAAAAGGACCTACATTACATGTTTCCTCTTATATGAAATGCAACTTTTGTTGCAAATCCGGACACATTGCCTACAAATGCCCATTTAGGAAAATTAGTTCACAAAAATTAATATGGGTTCCTAAAGGAACTATAAAGAATTCAATCATAAATAACAAAGTTAGTGGGTCAATTTTTGAGGCACCCAAAATCAAATGGGTACCTAAAAATCATCCTCTTTTGTAGACAAACCCACAAGCTAGGAGCAAGAGATGGTATCTCGATAGTGGATGCTCAAGACATATGACTGGAGATCCATCTCATTTCTCTATGCTCACTAGCAAAGAAGAAGGGTACGTTACCTTCGGAGACAACAACAAGGGCAAAATCATTGGCAAGGGAACTATTGGTAACAAATTTAATTTTTCCATTGATGATGTCTTACTAGTTGATGGATTGAAACATAATCTCTTGAGTATTAGTCAACTATGCGATAAAGGTTACATCGTTAGATTTGAATCAAATATGTGCATTATTGAAAAACCAAATCATAACATGACTATGATTGCTTTAAAACAAAATAATGTCTATACCATCAATCTTGATGAACTAAGTAATGAAATGTGCTTCTCCGCCGTAAATGATGATGCTTGGCTTTGGTATAGGAGATTAGGCCATGCAAGCATGAAAACAATATCTAAGATCTCATCTCAAGAATTAGTACGAGGAATTCCAAATATAAAGTTTATTAAGGACAAAGTATGCGATGCATGTCAACTAGGCAAACAAATAAAAACAAGCTTCAAACCAAAAAATCAAATTAGCACTACTAGACCATTACAATTGATCCATTTGGACTTATTTGGACCAATTGATACAACAAGTCTAGGTGGAAGCAAATATGCTTTTGTGATTGTGGATGACTACTCTAGATACACTTGGACCTATTTCTTAGCTCACAAAAGTGATTGCTTCAAGTGTTTCTCTAAATTTTGTAAACTCACTCAAAACGAAAAAGGCTTTATGATTTCATCAATTCGGAGTGATCACGGTGGTGAATTCCAAAATCGTGACTTTCAAAATTTTTGCGAAAGTAATGGGTACAATCACAACTTCTCAACTCCAAGAAATCCTCAACAAAATGGAGTAGTTGAAAGGAAAAATAGAAACCTACAAGAAATGGCAAGAACTATGTTGAATGAACATAGTTTACCTAAGTACTTTTGGGCCGAAGCCGTAAATACGGCTTGCTACATCATGAATAGAGTTCTAATAAGACCATCCTTATCCAAAACTCCCTATGAATTATGGAATAACAAAAAACCAAACATCTCCTATTTTAAAGTTTTTGGTTGTAAATGCTTTATTTTAAATGAAAGGGATGCTTTAGGAAAATTTGATGCTAAATCCGATGAAGGCATCTTTCTTGGTTACTCTTCCGTTTCTAAAGCTTTTCGGGTTTTTAATAAAAGAACTTTAGTAATTGAAGAGTCTATTCATGTAGTTTTTAATGAAATTTCCGATTTAAAGAAAAATGATTTTGATGATGATCTTGGTTTTGATAATTTGAATTTAAATGAACCCTCTCCTCAAAATAGCCATTTGAATGCATCTTCTTCCGAAATTTCTTTACCAAAAGAATGGAAGTATGTAGATGCTCATCCAAAAGAGTAAATTATAGGAGATACATCAAAAGGGGTTCAAACTCATTCTTCTTTCAAAAATTTCTGTGCTAACGCCGCTTTCCTTTCTCAAATTGAACCTAAATGCATTGACGAAGCCTTAAAAGATGATTTTTGGATCATTGCAATGCAAGAAGAATTGAACCAATTTGAGAGGAATGAGGTATGGAAGCTTGTTCCTAGACCAAGTGACCACTTAGTCATAGGTACTAAGTGGGTCTTTAGAAACAAGCAAGACGAAAATGGTATCGTGGTTAGAAACAAGGCTAGATTAGTGGCCAAAGGTTTCAACCAAGAAGAAGGTATCGATTACGAAGAAACCTTCGCTCCCGTGGCTCGATTAGAAGCCATAAGGATGCTCCTTGCCTATGCTAGTAGTAATAATTTTAAACTATTTCAAATGGATGTTAAAAGTGCTTTCTTGAATGGCTTTATTTCCGAAGAAGTATTTGTCGAACAACCTCCTGGATTTGAAAATTCTCTTCTTCCTAATCATGTATTCAAATTGACTAAAGCTCTCTATGGCTTAAAACAAGCTCCTAGAGCTTGGTATGAAAGGCTTAGTTCCTTTCTTATTTTAAATAATTTTACCAAAGGCAAGGTTGATACTACATTGTTTATTAAACATTTTGAAAATAATTTTCTTATTGTGCAAATTTATGTTGACGATATTGTGTTTGGCTCTTCGGATGAATCACTATGTGAATCATTTGCCAAATGTATGAGTCTTGAATTTGAAATGAGTTTAATGGGTGAATTAACTTTCTTTTTGGGATTACAAATCAAACAACTTAGTGATGGTATATTTCTTAACCAATCCAAATATACATTAGAATTGTTAAAACGATTTAACATGGATAGTTCAAAAGCAATAAACACCCCTATGAGTACTGCGACTAAGTTAGATATGGATGAAAATGGTGAAAGTTTCGATCAAAAAACATATAGGGGAATGATAGGTAGTCTACTCTACCTCACTGCGACTAGACCGGATATTATGTTTAGTGTAGGACTTTGTGCTAGGTTTCAATCTAATCCTAAATTATGTCATCTTAAGAGTGTTAAAAGAATATTTAGATATCTTAAAGGAACTCCAAATTTAGGATTGTGGTATCCAAAATCTGAAAAATTCGATCTAATAGCTTATGCAGATGCCGATTTTGGCGGATGCAGGATAGATAGAAAAAGTACATCCGGAACATGCCAATTTTTAGGACATGCACTTGTTTCTTGGACTTCCAAGAAACAAAATTCAGTCGCACTATCTACGGCGGAAGCCGAATACATTGCTGCAAGTGCATGTTGTGCACAAGTCATTTGGATGAAAAATACATTAGAAGACTATGGAATTCACTTTAAAAATATTCCCATAAAATGTGATAATACTAGTGCCATATGTCTTACTAAAAATCCAATTCAGTATTCTAGAACTAAGCACATCGACGTTAGGCATCATTTCATACGCGATCATGTCCTTAACAATAATGTTGCTCTAGAATTCATTGACACAAAGCATCAATTAGCAGATATATTTACAAAAGCCTTGAATGAAGACCAATTTGAATTCATACGAAGGGAATTAGGCATGTTAAATTGTCCCTAAACAATAAACTTGTTTGATTGGATTTTCCGTAAAGTTTTTCATCTTCTTTCCGTCTCTCATTCTCCTTCAAATTCCATATGACATGTTGTGAAATCTCGAAATCGACTTTGATGACTTGATTATGAATTTCAAGTTAGCGATTTGATTTAAATAAGTTTTATCAAAATCATAATCTTGATCTTGCAAAATTGGAATCACAAATAATATCTTTTGGCATTCATGAATTGATACTTACAAATATGAAAGTATTGGCATTCATGACTTGAATTTGATTGAAACATTGTATGCTTAAATTAATCATTCTCCTATGTTTCAAAAATTCTTTAAATGCCTTATGTGATGTTTAAAAAGTAATATTGAGATTTTCATTAATTTGATGATTTGAATGAGTTTGTATTCGAATTATGATCTTGACTTCGTAAAATTACTACTTGAATTTTTTTTTTATCCCAATCTCTCTCTTATATACATCTACAATTTCTGTTATTCATAGAAAGAAGAGATTAGATAATATGAATGCATGCTGAATTTTCCTCTAAAATGAACTCTGCGTAAATATTTTTGCATACTTAATTTTCAATGATAAAATCGTTGTATGACAAAATATGTGCTTCAAGTCTCATTTTCCTTTTTGTTGATGACAAAGGGGGAGAAAAGTGATGACTTATATCATTCTTAATAGCATGACAAAATATGAATTGCAAAATCCTTGAGAAAAGTGATCGATCGATGATTATCTTATATGCCTTGCAAAATCCTTGAAAATATCGTAAGATTGATTGATCATATTGAATGCATGTCTAAAATGTATAATCATGCAATTCAAGTTGAAAATCTTTATCTCTTGTCATAGTAAAATTTGTCTCTTATCTTTCGACTTGAAAAAGATTTTCATCAAAGTTTCGCATTTACATTATGCTTAATGAGAATAACGATAAGTTCTACGGTTAGAGCTTATCGGTTTATACTTGAATTCAATGATAAAATTCAAGTGTTTTATCTTCTCATAATATGGCATTTAGATAGGGGGAGTTACGTTTAACTCCGTCATCAATTGATTGTCATCATCAAAAAGGGGGAGATTGTTGAATCTCGGATTTTGATGATGTAATCAATTGGTGGGTTATTTGATCTAATCCATATTATTGAGTTAAGTGTGCAGGATTAACTACGATAACCAGAAAACATAAAGCAAGAATACCGGAGTCGAGCTCGATGGACGTTTAAGAGACCGAAGAATCATCGGAGATGCTGCCGGAACCATCCGAGAAGAAATCGGGAACGTGTCGGAAGTTCGCCGAAGAAATCGTCGGAGGCTCGCGGAGATCACCAAGAAGGCTCGGCTACTTGTTAAAGTCATCACAAAGATTGGGAGCTTGCAGGGAGTCCGTCGGAAGAAGTTCGTCGGAAAGCTCGCCGGAACAAGACTCGACGTTCGCGGTTAAAAAACTTGCTTAGGATGTTTTTTTTGTGTTATGTAGTTCACCTGTAATTAGGATTAGGATTAAGAAATAATCCTATATCCTGGTTAGGGGCCAACTGGGCCCAAAGTAAGATTTGGTTTTGGGCTAAAATTAAGCCAAACAAATGAATTGGAGAGCTAGGCGATGGCACCGCCTGGCTGGGCGGTGAAACCGCCCAGCACCCGAGTGCTGGGCGGTGACACCTCCTTGGTTGGGCGGTTGCACCGCCTAGCACCCGAGCGCTGGGCGGTGGAACCGCCAGCACCGGGAACCCTAAGAGAATTCAAATTTTGGAGCCCAAAATTTGAATCCTCTTGAGGCCTATAAATACCCCTCAAATCTCAGCTGAGGTTACAACTTTTGAGAAGCATTTTGATTGAGAGAAAAGTCTTAGAAAGTCTTAGCAAGTCTTGTTTTCAATTTGCTAGAGAGTTCTCCTCCTTCTTTCTTATTGAAAATTTGTAAGAGGTTGAGCTGCTTGTAAAAGGTTGTAAGATGGGTGTTTACCCTTCCATTTCAAGAGACTTGCTAGTGGAAGGTGGGAGTCTCATCGAAGAGGGGCCTCGCAAGTGGAGTAGGTCATTTGACCGAACCACTCTAAAAATCGGCGTAATCTCTGGTTTGCTTTTTATTATTGTCATTTACATTACTGCAAATCTTCTTACTGCTTTAGTTCCTTATTACTCTTGCTGCGCAACTTTAAGAACACGCCTTCAAGTTAAATTTCTCAAGTTTCGTTCTTAACGTACGAAAGATTTTGTTAAAATCGAAGTTTTAATCCGCTGCACTAATTCACCCCCCCCTCTTAGTGCCGCTCCGATCCTAACAGCGGTTGCACCTCCTGACTGGGGCGGTTGCACCGCCTGGCAGAGCTCGAAGACTGAGCCTCTGGGCGGTGCCACCTCTGTCAGGGGCGGTTGCACCTCTCTGCCAGAGCTCGAAGACCGAGCTCAGGCGGTTGCACCTCTTGACTGGGGCGGTTGCACTGCCTGGCAGAGCTCGAAACTTGAGCTCAGGCGGTGCCACCTCTTGTCAGGAGAGGTTACACCGCCCAGTCTCGCTCGGAGACTGAGCCCAGGCCGTTGCACCTCCTGGCCGGGGCGGTTGCACCGCTCAGTCTCCCTAGGAGACTTAGCCCAGGAGGTGCTACCTCCTTGCTTGGGCGGTTGCACCTCCCACAACAACCAGGGTCCGAATGGGTTGATCCATTCGGCCCAAATTGGGTCTTTCAGGGGCCCGATTGCCCCAAGATTAAGTTAATGGGATCACCTCCCATTTCTAACTTAATCATTATGCTAACTACGATTATTTCCTAAGACATTTACTGCAACTTGCTCTGGTACGTCAATCGCTTCTTCCGGCGAGCTTCCGGCGAACTTCCGTCGATCATCCAATGAACCCTCGGTGATGCTCCTGCGGACTTCCGGCAAACTCCTGGACTTGCGACGATCCACTTGGCGAGTTCCGACGAGCTTCTTTGGCAAGCTCCTGGACTTCTCGGATTTGTTCCCGCAGAACCTCCGATGACCGTCCGAACTTCCGTAGAACTCTCGAACTCCCAATGTGATCATTGTCTTGACTCCGGCGCAACTCCTGCTGCATGTCTTACTTTCATCGTAGTTAATCCTGCACATGTAAACAAAACTTCGATCGAGACAATTAATCCTAAGCAATTAACCAAGTTATCCGGCATGTCATTGGTCCCTCGACGCTTCGTCCGATTCTTCGGCGCATCGTCCTTTCCTACGGCCTATTGCCCAATCGGCTAGTTGGCTCTGCAACTCCGATATCGTTGGCACAATACCCGCTCTTCTTGGCCCGATGCCCGAGTCCACGGCCCGAAGCCTTCTGTCGATACGTCGACCGATCCACCGGCCCGACATCCAATCTTCTGACATGTTCCTCCGGCACAACATGATTTTCCTGCTTTAATTGTCTCATCCTGATCGAGGCATCCTGCGTCACTCAAAACGCAGATGAAGTCATAAACATATATCAAGTAGTTTCATCATCAAAATACGAGATTCAACAATCTCCCCCTTTTTGATGATGAGAACCACTTGATGACGGAGTTAAACTTAACTCCCGGAGTTTAAACAAACTCCCCCTATCAATATGTCATATTGATAAAACCTTGAATTCACACTGAATTCAAGTCATTGCAATATTCATCATGAATACTTGCAACACGTCATCATGAACTTATGCATAAACTTATGCATAACATCATACTTCTCCCCCTTTGTCATCAACAAAAAGGAGATGTATCACAATCAAGCGTTTGTGATATTGGTTCAACTCATTGCATGAAAAACATAATATCAAGTTTTATCATCATGCAAGTTTGCTATCATCAAATGGTAAGATATCAACATGTAAAATTGCGATTCAAGTTCTTGATATCTTAACATGATATGACATTCATAGCACCTATTCATATGAATGCTGCTTTTGATATCTCATCATAATATGGCATTCATAACATCTATTCATATTCTTCAAATATGGCACTCAGAGTATCAATTTATATATTTCTCCCCCTTTGTCATCAACAACAAGGAGAACGATATAAGTAAATTTTAAATATAAGTGCGATGCCATAAGTTGGTTCATGTCATTTTCCAACAGTGAGTGATAGGATACCAATTATGCAAACATCTCGAGGAAAAAATGACATGGAGATAGCTTTTATTGCTTCTTCCTTTTTATTTGTTATCTTTTTACATGAAGGAGGAAAGCCATATGTGAAGTTCAAATCGATAAGATATTAAAGCACACTTCATTTTTGCAAGGATTAAGATATGTAAGTGAGTCAAATCCTTGTATGAAAAATATCTTCCTTTTATAAGAGGGAATCATCAAATATGTTTCTCGAAAAATATTTTTCACATGATAAGTGCATTTGCTAGATGATTCCATATGTCAAAAACCAATGATGTGAATTAAACTTGATATGACATATGCTTGTTAAGTTCGGAAGAGGATAATGTATCAAGAAAATCCAATTGTTAGGATCAAGAAAATCCGAAAATGAAATTTGACACTTTCATACATTCGGACAGGGTTTTACTAGAGATATTCAATTACAATCATGAAGGTAAAACATGCTTATTATCATGGAAATTTTTGTATTCAAGCGCATAATTTCCAACATGTAATCATGGCAAGTAATTGTGTAAAATCATTATGGCAATCAAGTGATTTGATCATTCAATCAAAAAAAGTCCGAAAAATAATTTTAACACGTTTAATCATTCGGACATATTTTTACCATAGTTTTTCAAATATAATCATGAAGATAAGGCATGCTCATCATCATGGTAGTATGATAGCAAGTTTACTATATACAAGCTAGCAAAAAATTTCTATATTTTAAGGCCCGCAAGCTAGCAATTTTGAGATGTTCAAGAAAGCAACTCTTGCTTCTTGAAATATAAGTTTTACTAGATGTGCAATTTAACTTTTTGCTTTTTGAGATAGGCAAGATAGCATTCCTTGGTGATGTTCAATATAGCTAAGTTCTACATCATGCAAGCTTGTGAATTTTATAACATTTTAGAATATGCATAATCACCAAAGCATCATAAATTTTAATGATGTGCAAAATTACAAATTTTACATGATTGCATTTGTGTGTCTTGAGATTAGCAAGATAGCACTTCATGGTGATGTTCAAGATAGCAATTTCTTCTCTTTTGAGAAGTGCAATTTTTGCTTTCTTCTTGAATTGTGCAAGCTAGCTATCTCCCTTTTTGTCATTGTCAAAAAGAAGGGAAAAACCCTTTACATCAATTTTTAAATCATGACAAAGGTTAGTATCAATCTCATTTGTGCATCATTATATTTTCAAATTAAAACATGCACATTTTCAAAACATATAAACTCATTATTATATGCATGATTCCAAATCATCATTCATATTATTTCAATCATTATTTCACTCATCACTATAGCTTATCATGCATAATATGTAAAACCATCTAACATGATATAAACATTTATTTATTTAAATTTTTTTAAGCATTCATGATACATCGTACATTATCATAATAAAAAGCATATGCATCATTCCAAATCATAAATATTTCAAATCATCATGGTATTAATTTGTCACATTGCATCCTACCATGCATGATCGAAACTTGTCATTTGCATACATCAAAATAAATTCATGAATATCTCATGCATTCATATCATCACTTGAGGAATATTGAAAAGAAATAATTGGGTGATGAGATAAATATTTCATGAATACAAAGAATTGCATAAAAATCATATCATGAATACAAGGAATACAAGTCACAATCATTCAAGAGAAAAATCATCATTCTTTTTCAATTCATTCAATTTGATAAATCAAGACCATGATTTTGATAAAACTCATTTCAAATTTAAATCATCAAAATAATTTTTATGGCTCACAAAATTTATAACATAAACAGATTCATGATTTCATTGATAATATATTTTTTCCCTTTTTAAGTGTTTCATTTTAAGTGGTCGATTTCATGTTAGCATGCCTTTTCATTTATGAAAACATGCATCAATTTTTTTTTTTTAAAGCCACTGTTATTATCATGAAAATTGATAATCCATAAATATCAAGAATCATCATACATAATTTCAAAAATATATACTCATTAATCATAACTTCAAATTAAACATGATTTCATATACTCAAAATCGAGAAATAACAATGGAAATCAACATGATACATAGTATTACTTCTCAACCACATATAGCATGATTTCATAAGGTATTTTTAATCAAAATCATTTTGTTTATCATAAACATGCAATTTTCATGATTATTTTCAAAATTACTAGAATGATAAGCATGATTCCTAATTGTTTGTATTTTCATTATAAAATTATTAAACATGCAATTTTTAAGAAAATTAAATAAAAAAGAAAAATGCTTTATGAAAAGCATCATGTAATTTCAAAGTAAATTAAAGGCATTTTGATTACCTCAGCATCGAAAGGAGTAAAGGCGTAGTTTGCCACCTCGCCTTTGTTGATTTTCTCCTCGTCTTCGGAGGAGCTCGATTCATCCCAATTTTTATTCTTCTTCTTGCGTTCAAAGCAAGTAGTTCCGTTCTTTTTACTTTTTAATTTTTGTTTCATTTGTAGTTTAAGTTCACCATCACTTGAGCTTATGCTCGAGTGGTCTTCAAATGTTCTATGTCCCAAATCCTTCCTGTTCTTTGGAAGGTGGTTCTCAAGTTCTTCACGTGCATTGCACGTCATTTCATATGTGATCAATGAACCAATTAGTTCTTCAAGTGGAAAAATATTTAAATCTTTTGTTTCTTGTAAAGCCGTTACTTTTGAATCCCACTTCTTAGAAAGAGAATGCAAAATCTTGTTCACAAGTTCAGAATTCAAAAAAACATTTGCCAAGAGCTCTTAAACCATTGACGACATCCGTAAAACGGGTGTACATGTCACCAATGGTTTCGCTTAGCTTCATTTGAAAAAGCTCGAAATCATGCAGTAAAATATTAACTTTCGAGTCTTTGACTCTACTAGTTCCCTCGTGCGTGATTTCAAGAGTGCGCCAAATATCGAAAGTCGTTTCGCACAAAGAAACCCGATTGAACTCATTTTTGTCCAAAGCGCAAAATAAGGCATTCATAGCCTTTGTGTTTAAAAAAAAATGCTTCTTCTCTAAATCCGACCATTCGATCATTGGAAGAGAAGACTTCGAAAAACCGTTTTCGATAAGATTCCAAAGTTCAACATCCATAGAAATAAGAAAGATCCTCATTCGGGTCTTCCAATAGGTGTAGTCCAATCCGTTAAACAACGGTGGACGAAAAACCGAAAAGCCCTCTTGAAAGCCACGAAGAGCCATTTCTAGGAATTAGTCCGAAATGAGAAATACCGGGCACTGGTACCAATTGTTAGGATCAAGAGCACTAAGAGGGGGGGGGGGGGGGGGGTGAATTAGTGCAGCGGAAATTTTTCAGCGATAAAAATGAAAGCTGCGTTCGTTCAATAAAAATGATTTCGATGTGAAAGCCGATTCTGAGATTACTTTAACTTGAGATTAAGCGAGATGACATTAAAGTAGATCTATGAAGGCAGTTTG
Source organism: Musa acuminata AAA Group (assembly GCF_036884655.1). NCBI lineage: Eukaryota > Viridiplantae > Streptophyta > Magnoliopsida > Zingiberales > Musaceae > Musa > Musa acuminata. The sequence goes on from NC_088349.1 coordinate 18,204,271, forward strand.
CAATTTATGATGGAAACCAGAATACAAGCGCAAACTGAAATGCGACGTTCGTACGATAAAAGCCAATTTACGTCTAAACGCAGATTCGGAAAGTTCTGAACTTAGAAACTCGTTCGTAAAATCGCAGAAGGCAGTAAGCTATTGAGAAGTTTGTAGTGAAGGTAAAATGCTCAAAGGAAATGCAAACCGAGATTTAGAGTGGTTCGGTCAATCTTGACCTACTCCACTTTTGGCTTCCTCCACCGACGAGGTCACCGACGTCAACTAGAGGCCTTCCTTCAATAGGCGAAGGCCAACCACCCTTTTACAGATTCACTCCTTTTGACGGGCTTAGGAGACAACCCTTACAGAAGTTTTCTCTCCTCTCTTTACAACTCAAACTTTGAAGAACAGAAGGAGGAGAACTTTTGGTCTTTACAACAGTTTTGAGCTCTAAAAATCACTGAAAAATATCAAGATTTCAGGTAAGTTCTTGCTCTCTCAGTGCTGAATGGGTGGGGTATTTATAGGCCCCAACCCAGTTCAAATTTGGAGCTCAAAATTGTCAATTCCCGGAATTCCGGGATCAGGCGGTTGCACCTCCTGACTGGGGCGGTTGCACCGCTTGGTAGAGCTCGAAGACTGAGCCTCTGGGCGGTGCCACCTCTGTTAGGGGCGGTTGCACCTCTCTGCTAGAGCTCGAAGACCGAGCTCAGGCAGTTGCACCTCCTGACTGGGGCGGTTGCACCGCCTGACAGAGCTTGAAACTTGAGCCCAAGCGGTGCCACCTCTTGTCAAGAGAGGTTGCACCGCCCAGTCTTGCTCGGAGACTGAGTCCAGGCGGTTGCACCTCCTGGCTGGGGCGGTTGCACTGCCCAGTCTCCCTGGGAGACTTATCCCAGGCGGTGCTGCCTCCTTGCTTGGGTGGTTGCACCTCCCACAGCAACCAGGGTCCGAATGGGTTGATCCATTCGGCCCAAATTGGGTCTTTCAGGGGCCCGATTGCCCCAAGATTAATTTAATGGGATCACCTCCCATTTCTAACTGAATCATTGTGCTAACTACGATTATTTCCTAAGACATTTACTGCAACTTGCTCCGGTACGTCAATCGCTTCTTCCGGCGAGCTTCCGACGAACTTCCGTCGATCATCCAATGAACCCTCGGTGATGCTCCTGCGGACTTCCGGCAAACTCCTGGACTTGCGACGATCCACTTGGCGAGTTCCGACGAGCTTCTTTGGCAAGCTCCCGGACTTCTCGAATTTGTTCCCGTAGAACCTCCGACGACCGTCCGAACTTCCGTAGAACTCTCGAACTCCCAACGTGATCATTGTCTTGACTCCGGCGCAACTCCTGCTGCATGTCTTACTTTCATCGTAGTTAATCCTGCACATGTAAACAAAACTTCGATCGAGACAATTAATCCTAAGCAATTAACCAAGTTGTCCGGCATGTCATTGGTCCCTCGACGCTTCGTCCGATTCTTCGGCGCATCGTCCTTTCCTGCGGCCTATTGCCCAATCGGCCAGTTGGCTCCGCAACTCCGATATCCTTGGCACAATACCCGCTCTTCTTGGCTCGATGCCCGAGTCCACGGCCCGAAGCCTTCTGTCGATACATCGACTGATCCACCGGCCCGACGTCCAATCTTCTGACATGTTCCTCCGGCACAACATGATTTTCCTGCTTTAATTGTCGCATCCTGATCGAGGCATCCTGCGTCACTCAAAACGCAGATTAAGTCATAAACATATATCAAGTAGTTTCATCATCAAAATACGAGATTCAACACCCCCCTCTTAGTGCCGACCTCTTGATCCTAACACAGACTTGTAGTACCATCACCTGACATAGTTTGGGAGATTATGTTTGGGCGGTACAACCACCAGACCCTATTATAGGTTATTGAATGGGCCAAATAATAAGCCCAATTCAACCCTTATTCAGGCCTAATTGGCTCCTAATTATGTTGGCATTGTTTCATCCCAAAACTGACCTGACTCAATTAGTCCTAAACTAACTCGATCTAGATACATAATTACAAGCATAAATCCTATATTGTCTAGCATGTCATTGGTTTATCCGGCGCTTTGTCCGATCCTTTGGCGCATCGTCCTCTCCTTCGGCGTATTGCCCAATCGGCATGTTGACTCCGGCAACTTTCAATCTCCTTGGTGCAATATCTGATCATTTGACTCAATGCCCGAACTCATGACATGAAGCCTTCTGCCGATACGTCAACCGATCCTTCGGCCTGATGTCCAATCTTTTGATATGTTCCACTCCGGCCTAACATCTGATTCCTTGTACTTTAATCGATTTGCCTTTTCTGATCGAAGTTAGTCCTACGTCACTCAAAACATAGATTAGATCGTAAACTCATTAATTGATTTCATCATCAAAATCCAAGATTCAACAATCTCCCCCTATTTTATAATGACAACCAATTGATGATGGAGTTTAACTAAACTCCCCCTATCAATATGTCATATTGAAATGAACTTTAAATTCAGAAAATCATGACTATTTCATCATTGCATGCATCATTATCATAAGTTGAAGTATTGCATGCTTAATACCAAATCATCATGTATATTTTCAAAATATAAAATCATCATTACATAAATTATCATGGTATCAAAATATCAAAGTACATTACATCCTATCATAAATGATCATCATCATACCTTCTCCCCTTTTGTCATTAACAAAAAGAAGAAGTGCAACTAGCAAGTTTTTGAGATATAATTTCAAATCATTGCATTATAAATATAATTTTAAGTTTTTGAAACATCATTGCATATATCATTATGCAAGCTAGCAAGTTTTTCAGATATAAAAGATAGCAAAAACTTGCTTGTTTTATGAACTTTTTAAATTTGCTTGTGAGGAGTTTAAAGTCATCATCACTTGAGCTTTCGCTTGAGTGGTCTTCTTTTGTTCTAAGTGTCAAATCCTTCCTATTCTTTGGAAGGTTGTTCTCATGTTCATCAAGTTCATCATGTGTCTTGCACATCATTTCATTTGTCATCAAAGATCTGATAAGTTCTTTGAGCAAAAAGTTATTTAGGTTCTTTGCCTCTTGTATTGTAGTTACTTTCAAATCCCAATTTTTAGAAAGTAATCATAAAACTTTATTAATAAGTTCAAGATTCAAAAAATATTTGCCAAGAGCTTTTAAACCATTAACAATATCCGTAAAACGAGTATACATGTCAACAATGGTTTTGCTTGGCTTCATTTGAAATAGTTCAAAATCATACATCAAAATATTAATTTTAGAATCTTTAACTCTATTCGTGCCTTCATGAGTTACTTCTAGTGTGTGCCAAATCTCATGTGTAGTTTCACATAAGAAAATACGATTAAACTCATTTTTGTTCAAAGCACAAAATAAGTGTTTATAGTTCTAGCATTTAAAGAAAAAGCCTTCTTCTCTAAATCATTCTATTCATTCATTGGTTTGGAAGACTTTTGATAACTGTTTTCAACAATATTTCCTAAACCTAACTCCATAGAAAGCAAGAAAACTCTCATTCGAGTTTTCTAATATGTGTAGTGTTAGTCATAGGTGCCATGCAAACCAATCACGTGAGTGATGACACGTATGACTTGACACGTAGTCTTTTTGCTTATTATTATTATTTAATATTTTATCACTTTATATTGCCTATCGCTTGAATATATTGTGATGTCTATGGGTCTGTGCAATGGGAATCAGATCGTGATGAGATCACGATAATGAGACTGATTCGCTTTTAAACATGGATCCTAAATAATCCTGGTCATAGGTTACTCGAGAGAGACATTGAGATAACCGGACAAATTGTTGTGCTATATACCCATCCAAATGATGGATGTAACTAGTCTCATAGCTACTTATGTGGAGACACTAGGGATACAGTACAAGTATGTTAGGATCGGAGAGGCACTAAGAGGGGGGGGTGAATTAGTGCAGCGGCTTAAAAGGTTGGTTTCGACAAATCTTTCGTACGATAAAAATCGGAATCGGAAGTGCTTAACTTGAAAGTGTATTCGCAAAGTTGTGCAGTAAATGTAATGAGGAAATAAAGCAAGTAAGAGGGTTTGCAGTAATGTAAATAGCAATAATGAAATGCAAACCAGAGATTACACCGTTTTTAAAGTGGTTCGGTCAAGTGACCTACATCCACTTGCGAGGCCCCTCTTCGATGAGGCTCCCACCTTCCACTAGCAAATCTCTTGAAAGGGAAGGGTAAATACCCCTCTTACAACTTTTACAAGCGGTTCACTCTCTTACAGATTTTCAGCAAGAAAGAAGGAGGTGAACACTAGCAAATTGAAAACAAGAAAGGCAAAGACTCTTCTAAGACTTTTCTCTCAATCACTTGCTGCTCAAAAAGTTGTCTTCTCAACTGAGACTTGAGGGGTATTTATAGGCCTCAAGAGGATTCAAATTTGGGCTCCAAAAATTTGAATTCTCTAATGTTCCCGATGCTGGCGGTGCCACAGCCCGGCCAAGCGGTGCCACCGCCCAGCGCTCGGGTGTTGGGCGGTGCAACTGCCCAGCCCAGGAGGTATCACCGCCCAGCTCTCGGGTGCTGGGCGGTGCCACCGCCTAGGCCAAATCAGCTCACTGGTTGAGCTCCAAACTTGGCCCAAACCAGTCCGAACTCGGGCCCAATTGGCCCCTACTTGGGTTATAGGATTAACACCTAATTCTAACCCTAATTAACGTGCTAACTATGAATTTAAAGATATTTTCTAAGCTATTACAAAGTTCGTAAGTCAAGACTTCTGCTGGTGAGCTTCCGACGAACTTCCGACGGTCTTCCGATAAACTCTTGGAAACCATTTTGCGGACTCCCGGCAAGCTCCTAGACTTCACGATTTGATCTTGGCGAGTTCCAATGAGTTTCTTCGGCAAGCTCCGATCTTTCTCGATGAGCTCCATGAACTTCCAACGAACCTTCCGGCGAGCTTCCGAAAAACCCTTCGGCAAGCTCCCTACTCATTCTTGGCTAGTTCCGGCAGCATTCCCGACGAACTTTCGGACTTCCGTCGAACTCTCGAACTCCCAACGAATCCTTCGCTCTTGACTCCGGCACTTTGTTTCGCTTTATGTCTTCATCGTTATCATAGTTAATCCTGCACACACAAACCAAAACTCAACTCTGATCTAGACAATTATTACAATGTGAGTTGACATTCTGTTGCCCGGCACGTCATTGGTTGGCGCTTCATCCGATTCTTCGGTGCATCGTCCTCTCTTGCGGCTTGTTGCCCAATCGGCGGTTGACCTCCGCAACCCCAATATCCTTGGCGTAATTTCGCTCTCCTTGGCCCGATGCCCAACGTCCGAAGCGTTCTGCCATCCAATATCCTTACGTGATCTCCTCCGACGCAACGTCAATTCCTCCTGCGTCAACTGTCTAATCCTGATCGAGTAGACCTGCATCACTCAAAATGCAGTTAAACATAAACATAATTATCAATTGGTTTCATCATCAAAATACGAGATTCAACAATCTCCCCCTTTTTGATGATGACAACCAATTGATGACGGAGTTAACTTGACTCCCGGAGTTTAAACAAATTCCTCCTATCAATATGTCATATTGATAGAACCTTGAATTCAAACTGAATTCAAGTCATTGCAATATTCATCATGAATACTTGTAACACGTCATTATAAACTCATGCATAGACTTATGCATATCATGTCATCAACATACTTCTCCCCCTTTGTCATCAACAAAAAGGAGAAGTACAACTATTCTTTGTGTTTATAATATAAGTTCAACTCATTGCATGAAAAACATAATATTAAGTTTTATCATCATGCAGTTTTGAAGCTAGAAAATTTAGCAAGTAATGCATCATGCTTAGGACATTCAAGCTATCAAGTTTTAGATATACAAGTTTTACAGCATACAAGATAGCACTTTTGGTAATGTTCAAGATAGTAAGTTCTACATCATGTAAGCTAGCAATATTGAGATGTTCAAGAAAGCAACTCTTGCTTCTTGAAATATGCAAATTTGTCAAGTTTTGCTAGATGTGCAAGTTAGCATTTTTGCCTCTTAAGATAGGAAAGATAGGACATTTGCTTCTTTTGAGATAGCAACTTTTTACTTCTCTTTAGACTACAAGCTAGCAATTTTTACGATATGTAAGTTTCACAATATACAAGCTAGCAAAAATTTCGAAAGCAAATGCAAGATAGCTTTCTTGTGTAAGCTCATAATTCTTGCTTCCTATTGCAATGTGCAAGTTGCAAGTTTTGCTTCTTGAGATAGGCAAAATAGCACTTTTGTAATTTTTGTTTCTTAAGAGAGGCAAGCTTGTGATGTTCAAAATAACAAGCTCTTTCTTCTAGAAGTGCCATTTTTGCTTCTTTGCAAAGTGTAAGCTAGCAAAATGTTTAAAAAAGTGATCAAGTTTTGCAACATACAAGCTAGCAAAAATGCCAAACTAGCAAGAGATAATGTTTTACATGAGGCAAGCAAACAATTTGGCAAATGTTACATTTGCATCTTCTCTTTTAAGAAGTGCAATTTTTGCTTTCATCTTGAATTGTGCAAGCTAGTTAGTTTGCCTCTTTTCATGATGTCCACGCTAGAAATTCTTGCTCCCCCATTGTCATTGTCAAAAAGAAGGGAAGACCCTTATATCAATTTTCATATTATGACAAAGGTAAGTATCATTCTTATTTGTGCATCATTATATATTCAAATTAAAACATACACAATTTCAATAACCTTATTTTTCATGCACGATACCGAAAAATAAATCAATCATCATTAATAAGCATATCATACATGATACTCAAACATTAAAATTTTCAAGCATTTATCAACATGTTGATCATGATACCAAACATTCAATCATTTAAAGCATTCATGATACACATCATATGCAATAAATACATCATGTACATCATTATCATAAGTATTGCATACATCATTTTAACTTTATGAATATTTCATCATTGCATGCATCATACCAAAACATTTCAAGCCATGCAAGCCATAAATATAAAGAAATCATGTCATGAAGGATAAAATCATTTGAATACCAAAAGACATGATTCATATAGTAAATATTTTCTTTAAATAAAATATCAAGAAAAATCATAGGAGTACAAAGAAGAGATCTTGTTTTAAAAGAAAAATCAAGTAATAAGACCAAGAACTCACAAGGAAAAATCATGATTCATTTAGAAAATCTCCTCTCAAGAGAATATCAAGTAAAATCATAGAAGATCGATTAATGAGAAATTTTGATTTATAATAAAATCTCATGTATCGAATGTCGAGAAATCAAAATGATGATTTATATAAAAAAAATATCACAAGTTATATTCAAGAGAAAAATCATCATTCATTTTCAACTTATTCAATTTGTCACATCAATATTTCTTAGATATGCATGATACCAAAACATGGTTTTAAATCTTTAACATATAACATGCATAAATTGAAAGGAGAAGGGAAGAATTCAAACGTACAAAGATTTCAACCATCTCATAAACAAATGTAAGGCCAAGTCATGAATCCAAAATTCCATGAATCAAAATGATCATCAAAGGTAATCTCATGTTATTCCAAGAAATCAATATAATGATTTTGATAAAACTCATTTCAAATTTAAATCACCAAAATCATCAAAATATCAACATTACTTTCAAGAGATTCAAAATGGTATACATAGATTTATCATAATAAACATCAAGATCAATAGGATAGAGAAAAATAATTTTTCAAGAAAAAAATATTTTCCTCTTTTTAGTTGTTTCAATTCATATGATTTTATTTCACTTATACCAAATAAAAACATATATAATGTTTAAAACCGAAAGTGTAAGATTTATTACAACAAAGATTAATAAGGCACTTTCATTATGGTAAAAATCAATAATCCATAAATCACAAGATTCATACTGCATAATTTCGAAATTTATTAAGCATGATCATTATGCATGACACTAAAACATGGTTTCAAAATGTTTAATATTTTCATTACATCATTATACAATGGTTTCATTGAACATAATTTTGAATGATTCTTATAGATAACTAAAACTTCTTTAGTTTTAATTTATATGATTGACTTTATATTAGCATGCTCAAGTTTTGTTCTTATGTCAAAAACATACATCATGTTTGAAAACCAAAAACAAGGTTTAAAAAAAATCATCAAGCCTTCCATATAAAAACCATGCATCATCATTGAAGGTTAATATGGAAATCATCAAAATACACATTCTTGCTTCTCAAGCACATATATATGATTATTTAAATCTAACATTTTATTCTATTAACATAAAACATACAATTTTCAAGAAAAATAATTATTCAAAAGAAAAGAGAAAATGCATCATGGAAAACATTAAGTAATTTCAAAATAATTCAAGAGAGTTGAGTTACTTACCTTGTAGTCGAAGCCCGTCAAAGCCCAATTCTCCGTTTCACCTTTGGAAGTTCTTGATTCATCCTTGGTTGCCTTTCTCTTCTTTGGCCTCTCCCTCCGTTCAAGTTCATTGTTTATTTTAGATTTTTGTTTAGTAAACTTATTAAGATTTAGTGTTCGAAGTTCAAGTTCATCATTGTCCTCATCACTTGAGTCATTGCTCAAGTGGTATTCATTTGTCCGGGGTTCCAAATCCTTCCTGTTCTTTGGAAGGTGGTTCAAGTGTTCATTGTGTTCATCATGTGCATTGCGCACCATTTCATATGTCATCAACAAACCAATTAGTTCTTCAAGTGGAAAAATATTTAAATCTTTTGTTTCTTGTATTGCGGTTATTTTAGAGTCCCACCTTTTTGGAATGGATCTTAAGATTTTGCTTACGAGATCAAAATTCGAAAAAGATTTACCAAGAACTCTTAGATTATTGACGACATCCGTGAAACGGGTGTACATGTCGCCTATAGTCTCACTTGGTTGCATTTGAAAAAGCTCAAAATCATGCAAAAAATGTTAACTTTCGAGTCTTTGACTCTGCTAGTTCCCTCGTGCGTGATTTCAAGTGTTCGCCAAATATCGAAAGCCGTTTCGCACGTAGAAATCCGATTGAACTCATTTTTGTCCAAAGCGCAAAATAAGGCATTCATAGCCTTTGCGTTTAAAGAAAAATATTTCTTCTCCAAATCCGACCATTCGTTCATCGGTTTAGAGGGAAGTTGAAAACCATTTTCAATGATATTCCATAAATCCAAATTCATAGAAATCAAGAAAACTCTCATTCGAGTTTTCCAATAAGTGTAGTCCAATCCGTTAAACAATGGTGGACGAACAACTAATAAACCCTCTTGAAAGCCATGAAGAGATATTTCACTCAGGTGTAAATCCGAAATGAGAAATACCGGGCTCTGATACCAATTGTTAGGATCGGAGCGACACTAAGAGGAGGGGGTGAATTAGTGCAGCAGCTTAAAAGGTTGGTTTCGACAAATCTTTCGTACGATAAAAATCGGAATCAGAAGTGCTTAACTTGAAAGTGTATTCGCAAAGTTGTGCAGTAAATGTAATAAGGAAATAAAGCAAGTAAGAGGGTTTGCAGTAATGTAAATAGCAGTAATGAAATGCAAACCAGAGATTATGCCATTTTTAAAGTGGTTCGGTCAAGTGACCTACATCCACTTGCGAGGCCCCTCTTCGATGAGGCTCCCACCTTCTACTAGCAAATCTCTTGAAAGGGAAGGGTAAATACCCCTCTTACAACTTTTACAAGCGGTTCACTCTCTTACAGATTTTCAGCAAGAAAGAAGGAGGTGAACACTAGCAAATTGAAAACAAGAAAGGCAAAGACTCTTCTAAGACTTTTCTCTCAATCACTTGCTGCTCAAAAAGTTGTCTTCTCAGTTGAGACTTGAGGGGTATTTATAGGCCTCAAGATGATTCAAATTTGGGCTCCAAAAATTTGAATTCTCTTATGTTCCTGATGCTGGCGGTGTCACCGCCCAGCTCTCGGGTGCTGGGCGGTGCCACCGCCTAGGCCAAATCAGCTCACTGGTTGGGCTCCAAACTTGGCCCAAACCAGTCCGAACTCGGGCCCAATTGGCCCCTACTTGGGTTATAGGATTAACACCTAATTCTAACCCTAATTAACGTGCTAACTACGAATTTAAAGACATTTTATAAGCTATTACAAAGTTCATAAGTCAAGACTTCTTCCGATGAGCTTCCGGCGAACTTCTGACGGCCTTCCGATAAACTCTCGGAAACCATTTTGCGGACTCCCGGCAAGCTCCTAGACTTCACGATTTGATCTTGGCGAGTTCCAACGAGCTTCTTCGGCAAGCTCCGATCTTTCTCGGTGAGCTCCATGAACTTCCAATGAACCTTCCGGCGAGCTTCCGAAAAACCCTTCGGCAAGCTCCCTACTCATTCTCGACTAGTTCCGGCAGCATTCCCGACGAACCTTCGGACTTCCATCGAACTCTCGAACTCCCAACGAATCCTTCGCTCTTGACTCCGGCACTTTGTTTTGCTTTATGTCTTCATCGTTATCATAGTTAATCATGCACACACAAACCAAAACTTAACTCCGATCTAGACAATTATTACAATGCGAGTTGACATTCTGTTGCCCGGCACATCATTGGTTGGCGCTTTGTCCGATTCTTCAGTGCATCGTCCTCTCTTGCGGCTTGTTGCCCAATCGGCGGTTGACCTCGGCAACCCCAATATCCTTGGCGTAATTTCGCTCTCCTTGGCCCGATGCCCGACTTCCGAAGCGTTCTGCCATCCAATATCCTTACGTGATCTCCTTCGGCGCAACGTCAATTCCTCCTGCGTCAATTGTCTAATCCTGATCGAGTAGACCTGCATCACTCAAAATACAGTTAAACATAAACATAATTATCAATTGGTTTCATCGTCAAAATACGAGATTCAACAAAGTACTCATTGGAGAATGAGTTCACTGATTGATTCGCTTATGAAATGCTGGATGATTGATAATACTTTATTGTCAAATAGCGATTCCGTAGTGTATATCTGGTCCTTAGACTTGAGACACCAAGTATATCCTGTATGAGTACTCCATTCTTTGATACCGAACTTATAGGTCTGGAGGTTACATATCTAGCACAATTAGTCATCGGGAGTGGTAGCTATCACACCCTCTCAAATATCGATAATATTAAAATTTTCCATCAAAAATCAATCCAGGATCCAAACTAACATTTGAGGACACTAAGAAATATTCAGTCAAATTCACATCCATACAACCTATGCAGTTTATAATCATATATCGCATCACTCAATAATTCATATTTATGGAACCCAAGGAAACTTAACAAAACATTAACAACACTTATAAATCCACAAGCTAAACAATTTATACAATCAAAACTCCAACCATTTACCACCAGTTCAAATCATTGTAAACTAAACTTAACATTCTAAAATTCCAAATAAGAGAGATCTTCTAACACTTTTACACGATATATCCATTCAAGTTCATCAACAACATTTTATTATATACAAAATATGCTTATACAATAATAACATAATAACCAACAAGACTTGCCTACAATTCTAAATAACTCTTCATTTCCTCAGCCCAATAGAAACATCTCAGAGAGTGACAAGCTGACTTGAAAGATTTATATAGCAACGGAGTAGCAAGTGACGAAACATATTCAGAACAAAAGGAATAGTTTCAAACAAGTAAGGTTTCATGATGCAAGGCAGAATACAAGAGATTCAAGGGTACCATCTCATTAGATACAAAATCGTAATATCATTTCATTCAAAATATATTTGGTTCATAACAAATGTAATAGAGAGTAATTGGAGCATATCAATAGCGTACGAAATGTTCCGAAGCATATCAATGGCGTATGAAACATTTCAGAGCATATCAATGGCAAATGAAACATTTCAGAGCATATCAATAACAAATGAAATATTTCAGAGCTTATCAATGACGTATGAAATGTTTCGGAGTATATCAATGACAAATGGAATATTTCGGAACACATCAATGGTATATAAAATATTTCGAAGCGTATCAATGGCGTATGAACTTTTTAGAGGCATAGGGAGCATTTCGGAATATATCAATAGCTTATGAAATGTTTCAGAGCATATCAATAGCATACGAACCATTTCAGAGCATATCAAAGAACAAATATGAAACAGAAGCTCAAATGTCGTATTTGACATTGCATTCATATCATTCTTATCCAAAGCATGTATAGAAACATATAACCAAAGCTCTGGATATCATATAAAACATACGGAAGGTGTAGTGGGACCACAGATAGAATGTGATTCATCTATTTCTGAATGACCACTAGACAGAAGTCTCCCACGTCTGGGAGCTCCATCTACCCACGTCTAGGTGAAGTTAGAGGGGGCCAGCAAAGCATCGCAGGCTCTATGCATAACTCCCTTTACCATTTTTGGCAAAGGTTCATAGTATCCCACAAACACCAGAGTACAAAATGACAATGTGAACAATAAAATTAGTACATGTCGGAAGCACATGCGGAACAATGAAACGTACATGTGCCTTTATGAGTCAATACGATATGAACATAATCTTTCACAAATGTATTCAAACTTAAAAGGAACTAAATGCAAGAGTATACAAGGATTTTGGCACATATCAAAAGCACATGCGGAACAACGGAATATACATGTGTCCATACAAAATAATGTGATACAATATAAACTTTACATAAAAGGTTTCAAGAATGTAAATAATTTAAGGACAAGAGCATACAAGAATCCAAGCAGTAATATATGTTAGGAAAAGAGTCGGCACTAAGAGGGGGGGGGGGGGGGGGGTGAATTAGTGCAGCGGTAAAATACGTCAGTTTCAAAAAATTCTTTCGTACGATAAAAATCAATTTCGGAAACTTAACTTGAAACACATGTTCGTAAATATATTAAAGGCAATAAGCAAGTAAAATGGTTTGTAGTAAAGTAAATGGTAACAATAGAAATGCAAACCAGAGAACACGCCAATTTTATAGTGCTTTAGTCGTCGTGACCTACATCTACTCCACCGATTCCTCTTCCGTCGAGGCTACCGGCATCCACTATTAGTCTTCCTTCAATAGGCGAAGACCAACCACCTTTTACACCCTCTTCTCCTTTTTCACAGGTTTAGGAGACAACCTTTACAAGCACACACACTCCTCTCTAAACAAAATTCTAAGTTTAAGCTAAAGGAGGGATTTCTCAAGTGATTTCTACAGCGTTTTCTCACTTCTAAACTCTCTGTGCTTGTGTTTGTTAACCAGGGATGAGAGGGGTATATATAGGCCTCAAGTTGATTCAAACTTGGAGCCTAAAAATATCTCATCTTGGGTTTCCTAGGTTCGGGCGGTACCACCGCTTGTGTCAGTCTGACACTGATACTGCATTGGGCGGTACCACCGCCTAGCACTAGGCCACTAGTCAGTACCATCACCCAAATTGGCGGTACTATCGCTTGGCACCCTGCCAAGGCTGGTACCACCGCCTGACAAAGTCTCGAAGACTGTGACGCGACGGTGCTACTTCTTGGGTCATTGTTTGGGCCTTTAATTGGGCCCAACACAGTCCTTACATGAGCCCAATTGGCCCATAATTGGGTTGACCCAAATCCAATCTCAATTACGTGCTAACTATGAAATCTAAGGTATACTTAAACCAAACAAGTCCCTAGGTCTTGGTTTCTTCCGGCGAGCTTCTAGCGATCTTCCGGCGAACTTCCGACGATCTCTCGACAATGTTCCAGTGGACTCCTAGCAAGCTCCTAGACTTCATGATGATCTTCTTGTTGGGAAATCATTGGGGGGCGACATCATATGCGCAGCGGAAGAACAAGAAAAATAAAATCCCCCATTCCCAAAAAGATGTTCGTCGTCGTGCGAAGATTGGTGTGCAAAAATCCGCAAAACACAAAACTGCGTATAGAGATTGTGTTACCTAGGGAGATCGTATATCCCTGTTTCCTTGCAGATCCTTAGGAGAGGGTGAAGGAGGTCAAGCGTCCTCCTCTCTAGCGGTGATCCACACAGCAGGGTTGCGACGACGCTCCTCAAAACTCCAGGCCTACTCTGAGGTGGAGAGGGAGAGGAGAATAGGAAAGGCAAGCAAAGACTCTAGCCTATGAGGCTGTGAATCCCTCCTATTTATAGAGATCCCGTGTTAAACCCTAATGGGTCCTTCCCTAGTGGGTATTGGATCTGCATCCAATAAGACAAGGGCTCCGTCGGATATCTCATATCCGAACCTCTACTCATCGCAATGCCTACCATATGTGTGTGACCCTCTAGGCCCAATATCGAGCTGGCCGTGAGTCATACCTGTCAGAACTCCTTCTAACTCAGTAAATTATTATCTCTATAATAATTCACTCGACTCATTGACTACGGACGTACTAGGCCACTACGCCATAGTCCCCAGACGATACAGGGGAATCCAATCCATTGGACCTGTCTGTCCTCAGTTACCATGTACCTATAGTCCCTCATCCATCTAATATCCCAAAGACCGTATATCGAGCATGGTGCTGTCAGACCCATACGGTTTCTACTCGAGTCTCGCTCTAATCGGATTCTCCCGGAGAACTCTTTCTCTCTCAACCTGAATGACCCTGGCTAGGGATTTGTCTGAGCAAGAACATATAGGATATTCCTCTCATGACGTCGAGAGTGGATGATCCTCTATTGACACTCAATAGCCCTCGTAAGGTCGACTACCACTCCCAATGACCAGTTGTACTAGATCTGGGGACAGCCAAACCTGTAAGTCTGGTATCAAAGAGTGGAGCACTCATACAGGACATCCTTGGTGTCTCAAGTCTAAGGACCAGATACACCACTAGGACTACGGAATCGCTGTCTGACAATAAGGCATCATCAACCATCCAGCATTCCGTAAGCGGATCAATCAGTGAACTCATTCTCCAATGAGCACCTGTACTGTATCCCTAGTGTCCCTACACGAGCAGCTATGAGACCAGCTGCATCCATCATATGGACGGATATACAGCACACCAATCTATTCGGTTATCACGATGTCCTTCTCGAGTAACCTATGACCGGGATTATTTAGGATATGTGTTTAAAGGTGAATCGATCTCATTATCGTGATCTCATCATGATCCGATTCTCATTGCACAAATCCAAAGACATCACAATATATATATGCACATATGCAATTGTTATAAAGTGATATACGCCAAAATATAATAAGCAAAAAGATTATGTATCAAGTCACACGTGCCATCACTCACGTGATTGGCTTGCTGGGCACCTATGACTAGCAATCTCCCACTTGACCTAAAGCCAATCACCTATGTGTCTGATCCCCATCAGACTCCTGTGATGCTTATAGACAATCTAAGACAACGGCTTTGTTAGTGGATCTGCAATGTTATCTTCGAATGGAACTCTTTCCACTACTACATCTCCTCGGGTTACGATCTCTCTGATAAGTTGGAACCTCCTCAAAACACTTCTGACGAGACCCGGGTTCCCTTATTTGAGTAATCGCCCCATAGTTGTCGCAATATAAAGAAGTCGACTTGTCGCTATCTATATCGACTCCCAAATCTGTGATGAACTTCTTCACCCAGACTCCCTCCTTTGCTGCATCTAATACAGCAATGTACTCCGCCTCTGTGGTCAAGTCAGTAGTGGTATTTTGTTTGGAACTCTTCCAGCACACTGCTCCTCCATTCAAGGTGTACACATACCCTGAATTCGACTTGCTATCATCGACATCAGACTGAAAACTTGAGTCAGTGTAGCCTTCAACCTTAAGGCTATTACCTCCATATACTAGTAAAAGATCCTTAGTCCTTCTCAAGTACTTAAGGATACACTTTACTGCTTTCCAGTGCTCCAAGCCTGGATCCGCCTGATACCTGCTCGTGACACTCAGAGCATGCGCTATATCAGGCCTAGTACATAGCATGGCATACATGATAGACCCTATTGCTGAGGCATAAGGTATGATATTCATGTTCGCCCTTTGGAATTTTCTATGCCAAACCTTTTGACAATGGTTTCTATGTACCTGGACTGGGACAAGCCAAGCATCCTCTTGGATCTATCTCTATAGATTCTAATCCCCAAGATATAGGATGCTTCCCCTAAGTCCTTTATGGAGAAGTGTCTAGATAACCAAGTCTTTATAATGGATAGCATTCCTACGTCATTCCCAATGATGAGGACATCATCCACATATAACACCAAAAAGGTGATAGCGCTCCCACTTACCTTCCTGTACACACAAGGCTTATCTTCGTTCTTAACGAAGTTATAAGATCTGATTGACTCATCAAATCTTATGTTCCAACTTCGGGAAGCTTGCTTTAGTCCATAAATGGATCTAAGCAACCTACACACCTTATCTGGGCAGTTCTTGGACACGAATCCCTCAGGTTGCATCATATACACCTCCTCCTCGAGGTTCCCATTGAGGAATGCAGTTTTTACATCCATCTGCCAGATCTCATAATCATAGTGTGCTGCAATAGCCAATAGAATTCTGATGGATTTTAGCATTGCTACGGGTGAGAAGGTTTCGTCGTAGTCAACACCTTGCCTTTGACGATACCCTTTAGCCACTAGCCTTGCTTTATAGGTCTCTACCTTTTCATCTACTCTGATCTTTTTCTTAAAAATCCATTTGCAACCGATGGGTACAATACCTTCGGGCGCATCAACTAGGTTCCAAACCTTATTGGAGTACATAGAATCCATCTCAGAATTCATGGCTTCTTGCCACTTCCCGGAGTCTATACTCATAATAGCCTCCTTGTAGGTCTGAGGATCAATATCCTCAGCATCCTCTCCTCTAATATGTCCCACATATCTCTCAGGAGGATGAGATACTCTATCAGACCTGCGTAAAGTTGAAACTTGTGTATTAGGTACCTGAACAGACTCGGGCTATAGAGTGGTGCTTGAGCTTGGTTCTCCAACCTCGCTCAATTCTATCATTCTCCCACTGTCTCCGTCAAGAATGTGTTCCTTCTCAAGGAACACTGCTCTCTTAGCTACAAAGACCTTTTGGTCCTCGAGATGATAGAAATAATACCCACAAGTTTCCTTGGGGTATCCCACAAATATGCATCGCTCTGTCCTTGATTCTAACTTATCGGGGTTGTGTCTTTTAAAGTGGGCTGGGCAGCCCCAAATCTTAACAACCTTAAGATCATGCTTCTTCCCCTTCCATATCTCATATGGTGTAGACACTACCGACTTAGTTGGAACTCTGTTCAGAAGGTAAGCTGCGTTTTCTAGGGCATATCCCCAGAATGAGATGGGTAGGTCAGCGAAACTCGTCATGGACCGTACCATATCTAATAATGTACGATTTCTCCTTTCAGAGACACCATTGAGCTGAGGTGTATAAGGAGGTGTCCATTGGGATAATATCCCATGGTCCTTGAGGAACTGAGTAAACTCTGTACTTAAGTACTCACCTCCTCAATCTGATCGAAGAGTTTTGATACTCTTTCTAATCTGGTTCTCCATCTCACTCTTATACTCTCCGAATTTCTCAAAGGCCTCGGACTTGTACTTCATTAAGTACACATATCCATACCTTGAGAAATCATCAGTAAATGTAATGAAGTAGGAGTAACCTCCAATGGCATGAGTTGACATGGGTCCACATACATCACTATGTATGAGTTCCAACAACTCAGTGGCTCTCTCTCCAGTTCCACTAAATGGAGAGTTGGTCAATTTTCCATGAATGCAAGGCTCACAAGTTGCATATAACACATAGTCGAATGGATCTAGATATCCATCATTTAGCAACTTTTGAATCCTTCTTTCATGGATGTGACCTAGCCTACAATGCCACAGGTATGCACTATTCACCTCATCTCGTTTCCTTTTAGACACATTTACATTCATGATATGTGGAGTAGTGTCTAACATAAATAAACCATTATGCAATGTTCCTTTCGTGATGATCTTATCTTTTAATAATATCGAACAACCATTGTTCTCAAAAACAAATTTATATCCACTAACTGTTAAACATGAAATGGAGATAATGTTTTTGATAATAGAAGGAACAAAATAACATGCATCTAATGCAATAAAAGCTCCACTAGGCAGATGTAGGGCGACCTCGCCAACAGCTAATACAGCAACTTTTGCTCCATTACCCATCTTGAGGTCCATCTCGCCTCTCTCTAGTCTCCTAGGCCTTGCCAGAACCTGCAACGAATTGCATATATGATAAGCACTACCGGTATCCAATACCCATGTGTTATCATAAGAGTCTGACAAATGGAGACTGATCATGAATGTACCTGAAGCTTCATCAAGCTTTTGTTTCGCCCTTTCTGCAAGGTACTCTTTGCAGTTTCTCTTCCAGTGCCCATCTTTACCACAGTGGAAGCACAGGCCTTTGTCCTTTGTTGGGTCTTTCTTAGCAACCTTTGCTTTACCTTGTTTTGCCCTTGCCCTTTCCCTTCTTAAGTGACCTTTCTGCTTTCCTTTTCTTTCTGGTCTCACCAGTGTAGAGAACTGGCTTCTCTTTCTTAATAGTACTCTCTGCCTCCCTCATCATATTGAGGAGCTCTGGAAGAGTCACCTCAAGCTTGTTCATATTAAAATTCATTATGAACTGTGAAAAGGAATCTGGTAGGGACTGAAGCACAATGTCCACACACAAGTTATCCTCTAGGACCATTCCTAGATCTGTGAGTTTCTCTATCCACTCAATCATCTTTAGGACATGGTTCTGAACTGGTGTCCCCTCAGTCATCCTAGCGCGGAAAAGGCTCTTGGATATCTCATATCGTTGAGTCCTTCCCTGTTCCTCAAACAATTTACGGACATGTAAGAGAATGGATCTGGCATCCATCTTTTCATGTTGTCTCTGTAACTCAGGAGTCATAGAGCCCAACATATAGCACTGAGCAAGAGTGGAGTCATCAATGTACTTCACGTAGCGAGCGATCTCATCCTCGTTTGCCCCTTCTTCGGGCGTAGGCATCACTGTATCAAGGACGTATACGATTTTCTCCGCTGTGAGAACAATTCTCAAGTTACGGAGCCAATCCGTATAATTTGGACTAGTGAGGCGGTTGACATCAAGAATGCCACGTAAGGGATTTGAAAGCGACATTTTCTGAAAATAAAGATGTAGTAGAAATGAATAACATGCAGATTTTGCAAGAAATAAACTATCAAGATATGGACTTCTATCTTAATATGCTCCCACTATTTTACTAACGAGTCACGCGACACCCTCAGCACGTGAAACGGAAGTCTCCGGCAGACTTCTAGTGGGGATCAGGATCCAATCAACGTCTTAGTGTCACCTCGAGGGACTCGACCAATCACACTAAGCCTAAAAGGTAGGCAACTCTTACCGATCACAACTCCTTGTGATTCCCGTCCTGTTCGGCCTCCGAATCACCATGGCCTCGAGGGACTCGACCAACCATGATGCTCGGTTAAGTCAACACCTTCGTTACAAGATGAGTCTGATTTGATGATATACCCTCGAGGGACTCGACCAAGCATACCATGCCCTCAGGTCACCGGTGATATCTCTATGTCGTAAGCAAGATAGCGAATCACGATATAGGCGAGTCTCGAGGGACTCGACCAACTCAACCTACATCGGGAATCGGTTCCTACTCATAACGATGGAAGGCCACGTGGGTCAATCTAATTGCCTCACGTTTACCGACTTAATATTATCGAGAGATGTTTCTATGATTTGGTCTCCTAATATGACATGTCACACATATACATATTTAATATATATCTACATCGCATGCAAATATATATATACATATCTAGTATGTGTATAAGCAATCACACCAGATGATCATGGACCACAACCTAATATGATTAGGCTCGAGCCAGTAGGCCTAATCACTCACATCAAGATCTATGTGTGCAACGGTGCATCTCCATACCCTGTGATCGTCCATCTCGTCCTCGTCGGTTCCGTCGACATCTTGATGCATCTCCATGCATCACGATCGTCCGTCTCGTGGGTCCCGCTATCGCATCCACGCTCCTGCTGCGCCTCCTCATGTGATTACAACTTAATCATAGGCACGCAGGCCCGATAATAAATGAGAAATATAATGGAGGTTCGCAGACCTCAATAATAATAATCACAAGTACACACATCACACGGTCCATGATCATCCGTCCACACATCATACATCACATGTATAAATAATCATCATCATGTAGGACTACTAGATAATAATAAAAATAATAATCAACTAAACCTTTTAATTAATTAATATTTTTCTGAAATCAGGGACATGTAGGGAATTTCTCAATTCCTAAAGGTATTTTCGTAATTTGGACAAAAGACAGAAACTGGAATTTCTCAATTCCGAGGGGCAAAATTGTCTTTTTCCCAAAAAACCCTAATGCCCTTTCCCCCTTTCGCTGCTGCCGCTGCCGCCGCCGCCACCTTGCTGGCAGCGGCCTGTGCGGCGGGGCGAGGGCGCTGCTCTCGCCTGCAGGCGGTGCTGCCGCTGCAGGTGGGCTCCCCTTTCGGGCGTCGCTGCCTCCGCAGGCGGTGCTGTCCCGCCGGGCGGCCGCCCCTATGGGGGGGGGTTTCGCCCGCGGGAGCAGCGGTGGCAGGCGTCGTGTGTCGCTGCCCTACGGTGGCAGGCGCCGCTTCCTTTCGGCGGCAGGCGCCGCTGCCCTGCGGCGCCTCTGCCCGTGGGTTGCCAGCCCCGCCGGCAGCAAGCCTGCTGCAAGCAGGCCGCCGGCCGGCTGCTGCAGACGCAGCCCCTGCGCTGCCTGCCTTCGGCTGCGCTGCACGCACGCAGATCGAGGGCAGCAACTGTTGCTACCCTTTCTCGCTTTTGCGTCAACGATTTTGACGTCAATATTCTTCCTAAACACAACACACGCAATTCAAAACCAATCATTCACACGAACAACTTGGCTCTGATACCACTGTTGGGAAATCATTGGGGGAAGACATCATATGCGCAACGGAAGAACAAGAAAAACAAAATCCCCGATTCCTAAAAAGATGTTCGTCGTCATGCGAAGATTGGTGCGCAAAAATCCGCAAAACACAAAACTGCGTATAGAGATTGTGTTACCTAGGGAGATCGTATATCCCTGTTTCCTTGCAGATCCTTAGGAGAGGGTGAAGGAGGTCAAGCGTCCTCCTCTCTAGCGGTGATCCACACAGCAGGGTTGCGACGACGCTCCTCAAAACTCCAGGCCTACTCTGAGGTGGAGAGGGAGAGGAGAATAGGAAAGGCAAGCAAAGACTCTAGCCTATGAGGCTATGAATCCCTCCTATTTATAGAGATCCCGTGTCAAACCCTAATGGGTCCTTCCCTAGTGGGTATTGGATCTGCATCCAATAAGACAAGGGCTCCGTCGGATATCTCATATCCGAACCTCTACTCATCGCAATGCCTACCATATGTGTGTGACCCTCTAGGCCCAATATCGAGCTGGCCGTGAGTCATACCTGTCAGAACTCCTTCTAACTCAGTGAATTATTATCTCTATAATAATTCACTCGACTCATCGACTACGGATGTACTAGGCCACTACGCCGTAGTCCCCAGACGATACAGGGGAATCCAATCCATTGGACCTGTCTGTCCTCAGTTACCATGTACCTATAGTCCCTCATCCATCTAATATCCCAGAGACCGTATATCGAGCATGGTGCTGTCAGACCCATACGGTTTCTACTCGAGTCTCGCTCTAATCGGATTCTCCCGGAGAACTCTTTCTCTCTCAACCCGAATGACCCTGGCCAGGGATTTGTCTGAGCAAGAACACATAGGATATTCCTCTCATGACGCCGAGAGTGGATGATCCTCTATTGACACTCAATAGCCCTCGTAAGGTCGACTACCACTCCCAATGACCAGCTGTACTAGATCTAGGGACAGCCAAACCTATAAGTCTGGTATCAAAGAGTGGAGCACTCATATAGGACATCCTTGGTGTCTCAAGTCTAAGGACCAGATACACCACTAGGACTACGGAATCGCTGTCTGACAATAAGGTATCATCAACCATCCAGCATTCCGTAAGCGGATCAATCAGTGAACTCATTCTCCAATGAGCACCTGTACTGTATCCCTAGTGTCCCTACACGAGCAGCTATGAGACCAGCTGCATCCATCATATGGACGGATATACAGCACACCAATCTATCCGGTTATCACGATGTTCTTCTCGAGTAACCTATGACCGGGATTATTTAGGATATGTGTTTAAAGGTGAATCGATCTCATTATCGTGATCTCATCACGATCCGATTCTCATTGCACAAATCCAAGGACATCACAATATATATATGCACATATGCAATTGTTATAAAGTGATATACGCCAAAATATAATAAGCAAAAAGTTTATGTATCAAGTCACACGTGCCATCACTCACGTGATTGGCTTGCTGGGCACCTATGACTAGCACTTCTTAGCGAGTTCCGATGAGCTTCTTTAGCAAGTTCCTGGACTTCTCGACTGGTTCCTACAGAACTCCCGATGAATGTCTGAACTTCCGACAAACTCTCGAACTCCCAACGAAATCGCGTTCTTGACTCCGGGACTTCATTTTGCTTCATGCCTTGCTATTATAGTTAATCCTGCACATGTAAAAACATGCTTCGATCTAGACAATTAATATTAAGCATTAATCATGTTATCCGGCATGTCATTGGTCCCTCGATGCTTCGTCCGATTCTTCAGTGCATCGTCCTCTCTTGCGGCCTATTGCCCAATCGACTAGTTGACTCCGCAACTCCGATATCCTTAGTGCAATATCTGCTCTTCTTGGCCTGATGCCCGAATCCATGCCCCGAAGCCTTCCGTCGATACGTCGACCAATCCTTCGGCCCGACATCCAATCTTCTGACATGTTTTCCTCCGGCCCAATATGATTCTTCCCGCTTTAATTGTCTTATCCTGATTGAAGCATCCTGCGTCACTCAAAACCCAGATCAAATTATAAATACTTATTAATTGGTTTCATCATCAAAATTCGAGATTCAACAATCTCCCCCTTTTTTATGATGACAACCAATTGATGACAGAGTTAACCTTAACTCCCCCTATCAATATGTCATATTGATAGAATCTTGAATTTCATCATGAATATTTGCAATACATCATCATGCATAACATGATCATACTTCTCCCCCTTTGTCATCAACAAAAAGGAGAAGTGTAACTTTCAAGTGTTGGGATATTAGTTCAAATCATCGCATACTAAGCATAATCTTCAGTTTTATCATCATGCAAGCTAATAATAATTTTACAACATTTTAAAACATGCAAGCTAGCAATTTTGTGATGTTTAAGAAAGCAACTCTTGCTTCTTGAAATATACAAGCTTGTAAATTTTGCTAGATGTGTAAGTTAACATTTTTTGCTTCTTGAGATAGACAAGATAGTGATCATAGCAAGCTTTATATCATGCAAGCTAGCAAATTTAAATATGTGCAAGTTGGCATATTTGCTTTTCTTTACGATGTTCACAACTAGCAAGTTTTTGAAAAGTACAAGATAGCACCATTTTTGCATTTTCTTGAAATGTGTAACTTGGCAAAATTCACAAGATAGCATCATTCTTTCTTCTCTTTTGAGAAGTGCAAGCTTATCAATTTTGCTTTCTAGCAAGTTTTGCTCCCCCTTTGTCATTGTCAAATACAAAGGAAGAATACAATATTGTAATTCTTTTCTCTATACATCAATTTCCAAATCATGACAAAGGTAAACAACAAAAATGAATGTCAAAAGATCATATCTCATTTTTGATAAGTTTCTTCTTTTTTGTAAATAGAAAGCATGAAAAGAAATGATCTTGATTCAAAAAGAAAACTCAAGTTATAATTCAAGAATTAACAAAAATCATGATTCATTTGATAAAAAAATTATTGATTTATACATTTAAACCAACATCACTTCAACTCATCATGCATAATTTCAAAATGTAAAATCATCAAACATGATACAAACATTTGTATTCAAAACCTTCATCATGACTCTCATGCATGATAATAAAGCATTCATGATACCAAACATTAAATCAACATTTTTAACCATTTATCACTTCATGATTGTTGGTACCAAACATTCATCAATAAAACAACATTTTGATCATTTATTTTCTCTTGAGCAATTAGCAAAAAGAACCATAGGAGAAAAAATGATTTAATATCTTAATTGATGCATAAGAAATCTCTAGTTATAAATCTAAAAAAAAATCAAGATAAAGCTCATTAAAATTCAAATCATCAAATCAAAATCATTTTCAAGAGATTCATAAAAAGGATATAGATAGATTCATTAATCTCTCATTTTTAAAAAAATGGTAAGAAGAAACATAAGAGTTCAAAAACAAGATCTTGATTCATAGAGAAATCTCATGTATCAAATATCGAGAAATCAAGATGATGATTCATATAAAAAATATCACAAGTTATAATCAAGAGAAAAATCATCATTTATCTTCAAATCATTCAACTTATTAAATCAACAAAGTCACTTTTAAGAGATTCATAAAAATGATACAAATAGATTTATCAAAATTAATTTCATGGTGTATAAAATTCATATCATAAATAGATTCATTATTTTAATTCTAATGATAATATTTTTTTCCTTTTTATGTGTTTCATTTTAAGTGATTGATTTCATATAAGCATGTCTTTTTCATTTATGTCAAATAAAAAACATGTATTATTTTTAAAACCGAAAATGTCACTTTCATTATGGTAAAAATCGATAATCCATAAATCATAAGAATCATCATGCATAATTTAGAAAAATAAACTCATTAAGCATGATTTCAAATCATCTTCAATCAAAATCATCATGACAAAAAAAATAACACATTAAACATAGGATTAATCATTAGATTTAAATCTAACATTTAGTTGTATTTTCATCATTAAAACATCAAGCATGATTTCATAAGGCATTGAAAATCATTTTGTTTGTTTATCATGAAACATGCATTTGTCATTATCATTTTCAAAATTACTAGCATGATAAGCATGATTCCTATTTTTTTTTATATTTTCATTACATTATTAAGCATGTAATTTTTTAAGAAAAATAATTATTCTAAACTAATTTAAGAACAACTCATGAAAAATATTATATAATTTTGAAATAAATTAAAGAAGTTTCATTTGAGTTGTTTACCTCGTTGTAGAAAGCCGTTAAGGCATAGTTTGCCACCTTACCTTTGTTGATTTTCTCCTCATCTTCGGAGGAGCTCGATTCATCCCAAAGTACTTTCTTCTTCTTCAATTTGTTTTAATTTTTTGATTCTTAGCTTTAAGTACTTTTTAAGTTTTATTGTGGGAAGTTCAAGTTCATCATCACTTGAGCTTTCGCTCGAGTGGTCTTCTTTTGTTCGATGTCCGAAATCCTTCTTGTTCTTTAGAAGGTGGTTCTTATGTTCTTTACGTGTATTGCACGTAATTTCATAGGTCATTAGAGACTCAATAAGTTCTTCGATCAAAAAAGTATTCAAAATTTTTTATTCTTGTATAGCCATTATTTTCAAATCCCAATTCTTAGAAAACGATCGTAAAACCTTGTTAACAAGTTCAAAATTAGAAAAGCATTTGCCAAGAGCTTTTAAACCATTGACGATATCCGTAAAACGGGTGTATATGTCAATAATGGTTTCGCTAGGCTTCATTCGAAAAAGTTCAAAATCGTGCAATAAAAGATTGACTTTAGACTCTTTAACTCTATTCATTCCTTCGTGTGTGATTACGAGAATGTGCCAAATATCAAAAGTCGTTTCGCACAAAGAAACCCGATTGAATTCATTTTTATCTAAGGCACAAAATAGAGCATTTATAGCTCTAGCATTTAAAGAAAACGTCTTCTTCTCCAAATCATTCCAATGGTTCATTAGAAGAGAAGACATTTGAAAACCATTTTCCACAATACTCTATAAATTTAAATCCAAAGAATGTAAGAAAGCTCTCATTCGAGTTTTCTAATATGTATAGTCTGTCCCATTGAAAAAGGGAGGACGAACGAGAGAGTGACCCTATTGAAAGCCGAAAAGAGCCATTTCTCTTTGGGTGTTAGAACAAATGAGAAAAACGTGGCTCTGATACCAATTGTTAGGAAAAGAGTCGGCACTAAGAGGGGGGGTGAATTAGTGCAGCGGTAAACTATATCAGTTTCGAAAAAAATTTTCATACAACAAAAATCGATTTCGAAAACTTAACTTGAAACACGTGTTCATAAATGTATTGAAGGCAGTAAGCAAGTAAAATGGTTTGTAGTAAAGTAAATGACAACAATAGAAATGCAAACTAAAGAACACACCAATTTTATAGTGGTTCGGTCGTCGTGACCTACATCCACTTCGCCGATTCCTCTTCCATCGAGGCCATCGGCATCCACTAGCAGTCTTCCTTCAATAGGCGAAGACCAACCACCTCTTACACCCCTCTTCTTCTTTTCACAGGTTTAGGAGACAACCTTTACAAGCACACACATTCCTCTCTAAACAAAATTCTAAGTTTAAGCTAGAGGAGGGATTTCTCAAGTGATTTCTAGAACGTTTTCTCACTTTTAAACTCTCTATGCTTATGTTTGTTAACTAGGGATGAGAGGGGTTGTTAGGACCCTTTTTTTGAGCTTTTGAATAATATTTATTGAGTCTGTTTAGTCCAGTTGTTTATTGAGTCGGTTTGATTCAGTTAGAGTCAAGTAGAGGTTTATTTATTATTTATTTATTATTAGAGTTCAAGTCCTGATGGACTCTAGGTAGAACTCTATAAATAGGGATGTAACTACTTCTTTTCAGTAATCTATGAAAAATACTATTCTGTCTTTTGACAAACCCTAGGAGGCCAATCTCCTCGAAGCGATCAAGGAGGGTCGATCCCCTCGAAGCGATCAAGGAGGGCCGATCCCCTCGAAGCGATCAAGGAGGCCGATCCCCTCGAAGTGATAATCCCCTTTCTCTTCTTCTTTTTTATGATAAGACTTTAGGGTCTTATCATTTAGTATCAAAGCGACGATAAGACTTTAGGGTCTTATCATTTGGTATCAGAGCGACGATAAGATTTTAGGGTCTTATCAATTGGTATCAGAGCAGCGATCCTTGGCGTTCTCGCTGTGTTTCCATAGCTATCAGACAAAAAAAAAAAAATTATGAGAAAGGGTGAAGCCAGCAGCCCCGCACGCTGTTCCTTCTCAACCGAGAAGGAACCTTTGATTCCCTGCGTCGACCACCACTGCCTCTTCTCCACCACCGGCACTGCTTCTCGGCCGACGACCACCGCCGCCGCTGCTCCCTGCCCAGCGCCCACCGCCGCGACTGCGCCCCGGCCAGCAACCTCCTCTCCTCGCTTCCCCATCTCGCTCGAGCAAGAAGGCCGCGGCCGCTGTTTCCTAGCCAGCGGACCACTCCTCGTAGCCGTCCGTCGGCAACGTTGCCCTAGCCGAACCGTCGCTCGCCTCCTAGCTGCCGCTCCCCCTTGCTCTGCATCTTTTGTAATCGAAACAGGGCAATCATGGGCAACTCACATCTGCTGCCCTTGTTTCCATCCGTCGCCATCGCCTCGAGCGCCGTCGCCGTCACCTTCCAACCGTTGCTCGCCCGTGCGACGACCGTCGCTCGCCACCCAGCCTGCCACGACCCTCGCTGCCTCCTTCTCCACCGTCGTTGCTGCGCTCCGGCCAGCAACAACTGCTGCTGCCAGCCACCGCAGCCTTCACCTCAACCCCCTCGATCTGCACCGCTGCTGCAGCCCCCTTGCTCTGCATCTTTGTCGCTGCCGCCGGTTGCCACCATTGCAGCCTCAACCCCTGCCGCTTCAACACCACCTCCCTCTTGTTCGATCTGCACCGTTGCTGCAGCCCCCTTGCTCTGCATCTTTACCGCTGCCGCCGGTTGCCACCACTGCAGCCTCAACCCCGGCCGCTTCAACGCCACCTCCCTCTTGTTCTGCCTCCGCTGCTGTAGTTGTTGGTTGCCATCACCACAACCTCAACCCGGCTACTCGACGATTGCTTCCTTGGGTCACAGCAGTCACAACTGTCGCCTTTTAGCCTCGGCGCTCTCAACTCACATAGTGACAAAAACACAGGGCAGCAACTCTTCCTCCATCACAGCCACCGCAGCGGCGAGTCCTTGCCGGCATTGCCCCCAACCACACCACCATCGCTGCCTCCCAGCCCTCAGCAGCAACGATCCCTCCATGCAGCGACTGCAACAAGCATCGTTGCCTCTCACCAGCGCCTCCTTCCATAATGTGATAGAAACAGAGCAACGCTGCCTTCCATCCGCGCCGTCGCAGCCATCGCAGCGGTGAGCCCTTGGTAGTGCTACCCCAGCCGCACCACCATCGCTGCCTCCAAGCCCTCAGCAACAGCGATCCCTCTACGCAGCGATCGCAACAAGCATCGCTGCCTCCCATGCGGCGACCGCAGCTACATCCCTGCATCCTCGCAACAACCCTTCATTCCCATAGTGTTGCCATTGACTGCATCATAATAGTAGCACCGAATAGGGCAATGATTGATGCCCTTGACGAACACCAAAAATAGGAGTTGAGATTACATATTTGCAGTCTTACGAAATGGTCACCGATAACTCAGTGAAAGCACAAATGGAAGCATTGGAAATTAGAATTGAGAACCGGTTACAAGAAGTACTTAATGATTTCAAAAAGGACTTACTGGGGAGCCTTAGTAAATTTCAACAAGGTGGGAGCTCAAGTTCTACATTGCACAGATCTGGAAATACTAGAAAAGGGCCCCAAGATTATGACACAATCTACTCATACATGAAGGTGGATGGACAGCTCTCAAAAATTTGTCAGACTTCTACAGTGTTGGAATATCATAGTAGGTTTGAAATATTATCAAATCAAGCTAGAGATTGGTCGGAACGACAACTTCTAGATACATTTATTGAAGGTCTTATTCCAGAGATCTGGTGTGAAGTTAAGGCTCGTCAACCTCGCACTATGATAGTTGTGATCTCATTCGCACATCTACATGAGAAAAAAATTAACAGGGAAAATCATGGAAACAGAAGTGACAATAACCAGATGATCAGTAAGCCACCAGCCCTATCTATTCCCAACCAAAGCCTTGACACCCGAAGACTAACCCAGGAAGAACTTAAGGAAAGATCAGTAAAGGGTTTGTACTATGATGAAAAGTGGAGTATGGAGCACCGATGTAAACAAGGGCAACTTCTGATGATTGAGCCAATTAGAGAGGAACCGGAAGTAAAAGAGTTGGACTCCGATCATAAAGGTATGAAAACTGATGAAGATATTGAAGCCATCACACATACAGTGCATGCATTGGCTGGCTACACTAACCCATAAACTATGAAAATCGGAGGAACATTGAAGCATCAACCTGTCACTATTTTGATTGATACAGATAGCACTAATAATTTTATGGACAGGAAAGTTGCAGCCCAATTAGCCCACCACATTGAAGGCTATGATATCTTCGAAGCTAATGGATGGATTTTAACTTATGATAGCAAAGGCCAGGAATTTCTTGCAACAATTACTACACTGAAAGATCGACCTATTGCTTACACTGTCAAAAAGTGGAGACCATACTTACTTGATCAATGGGTTATGATGTGTTGCAGATAGCCTATGATTGAAGTGCTAAAAGACAAGCTCCCCGAGATTGATGCTGCTCAGCCTTGAGGACAAGGCTGGTTTGAAGAGGGAGGAACTGTTAGGACCCTTTTTCTAAGATTTTGAATAATGTTTATTGAGTCTGTTTAGTCAGTTGTTTATTGAGTCAGTTTGGTTCAATTAGAGTCAAGTAGAGGTTTATTTAATATTTATTTATTATTAGAATTCAAGTCCTGATAGACTCTAGGTGGAATTCTATAAATAGGGATGTAACTACTTCTTTTCAGTAATCTATGAAAAATACTATTTTATCTTTTGACAAACCCTAAGAGGTCGATCCCCTCGAAGTGATCAAGGAGGGTCGATCCCCTCGAAGTGATCAAGGAGGTTGATCCCCTCGAAGTGATCATCCCCTTTCTCTTCTTCTTTTTTACGATAAGACTTTAGGGTCTTATCATTTGGTATCAAAGCGACGATAAGACTTTAGGGTCTTATCAGGGGTATTTATAGGCATCAAGTTGAGTCAAACTTAGAGCCTAAAAATACCTCATCCCGAATTTCTTGGGTTCGGGCGGTATCACCACTTGTGCTGGGCGGTACCATCGCTAGTGTAAATCTGACACTTGTTAGGATCAAGAGCACTAAGAGGGGGGGGGGTTAATTAGTGCAGCGGAAAACCTTCTACGATAAAAATCGCGTTCATTTAATAAAAGTGATTTCGGTAAGAAAGTCGAGTCGTAAATCACTTTAACTTTTGATTAAGCGAGATGCAGTTAAAGTAAGGATATAAAGGCAGTTTGCAGTTATGATAGTAATCAAAACATAAGCGCAAACTGAAATATGATGATCGTACGATAAAACTGATTTACGTCTAAACGCCGATTCGGAAAGTGCAAAGCTTGAAACCCAATCGTATATGCGCAGAAAGCAGTAAGCTTTTGAGGAGGTTTGCACTAAAGATAATATGCTCAAAGTAAATGCAAACCGAGATTTAAAGTGGTTCGGTCAATCTTGACCTACTCCACTTTTGGCTTCCTCCACCGACGAGGTCACCGACATCAACTAGAGGCCTTCCTTCAATAGGCGAAGGCCAACCACCCTTTTACAGTTTCACTCCTTTTGACGGGCTTAGGAGACAACCCTTACAGAATTTTCTCTCCTCTTTTTAAAGCTCAGAACTTGGAAGAAAAGAGGGAGAAGAACTTTTGGCCTTTACAACAATTTTGAGCTCTAAAAATCACAGAACAAGATCAGGATTTTGGTGTATATTGAGTGCCCTTTCAGTGCTGAATGGGTGGGGTATTTATAGCCCCAACTCAGTTTGAATTTGGAGCTCAAAATTGTCAATTCCCGGAATTCCGGGATCTGGCGGTTGCACCTCATGACTGAGGCAGTTGCACCGCCTGGCAGAGCTCAAAGACTGAGCCTCTGGGTGGTGCCACCTCCTGTCAGGGGTGGTTGCACCTCCTGCCAGAGCTCGAAGACCGAGCTCAGGTGGTGCCACCGCCTGACTGAGGCGGTTGCACCTCCTGCCAAAGCTCGAAGACCGAGCTCAAGCGGTGCCACCTCCTGTCAGGGGAGGTTGCACCGCCCAGTCTCGCTCGGAGATTGAGCCCAGGCGGTGCCACCTCCTGGCTGGGGCAGTTGCACCGCCCAGTCTCGCTCGGAGACTTAGCCCAGGCGTTGCCACCTCTTGGCATGGGCGGTTCAACCGCTTGGCAGAAATCAGGGTCCGAATGGGTTGATCCATTCGGCCCAATTTGGGTTTTTCAGGGGTCCAATTGCCCCAAGATTAAGTTAATGGGATCACCTCTAATTTCTAGCTTAATCATTGTGCTAACTACGATATTTCCTAAGACATTTACTGCAACTTGCTCCGGTGCGTCAATCGCTTCTTCCGGCGAGCTTCCGGCGAACTTCCGTCGATCATCCGATGAACCCTCGGTGATGCTCCTGCAGACTTCCGGCAAACTCCTGGACTTGCGACAATCCACTTAGCGAGTTCCGACGAGCTTCTTTGGCAAGTTCATGGACTTCTCGGATTTGTTCCCGCAGAACCTCCGATGACTGTCCGAACTTCCGTCGAACTCTCGAACTCCTAACGTGATCATTGTCTTGATTCCGGCGCAACTCCTGTTGCATGTCTTTCTTCCATCATAGTTAATCCTGCACACTTAAAACAAAACTTCGATCAAAACAATTAATCCTAAGCAATTAACCAAGTTGTCCGGCATGTCATTGGTCCCTCGACGCTTCGTCCGATTCTTCGGCGTATCGTCCTCTCCTGCAGCCTATTGCCCAATCGACCAGTTGACTTTGCAACTCCGATATCCTTGGCACAATACCCGCTCTTCTTGGCCCGATGCCCGAGTCCACGGCCCGAAGCCTTCTGTCGATATGTCGGTCGATCCACCGGCCCAACGTCTAATCTTCTGACATGTTCCTCCGGCACAACATGATTTTCCTGCTTTAATTGTCTCATCCTGATCGAAGCATCCTGCGTCACTCAAAACGCAGATTAAACCATAAACATATATCAAGTAGTTTCATCATCAAAATACGAGATTCAACAATCTCCCCCTTTTTGATGATGACAACCACTTGATGACGTAGTTAAACTTAACTCCCGGAGTTTAAACAAACTCCCCCTATCAATATGCCATATTGATAGAACCTTGAATTCAAACTGAATTCAAGTCATTGCAATATTCATCATGAATACTTGCAACACATCATCATGAACTTATGCATAAACTTATGCATAACATCATACTTCTCCCCTTTTGTCATCAACAAAAAGGAGAAGTCCAACTATTCTTGTGTTTGAAATATTAGTTTAACTTATTGTATGAAAAACATAATATCAATTTTTATCATCATGCAATTTTGAAGCCAAAAAATTTAGCAAATGTTACATCATGCTTAGAACATTCAAGCTATCAAGTTTTAGATATGCAAGTTTTACAGTATACAAGATAGCACTTTTAGAACATGCAAGCTAGCAATGTTACAACATTTTAGAACTTGCAAGCTAGAAATTTAGAGATGTTCAAGAAGGCAACTCTTGCTTCTTGAAATATGCAAGTTGCAAGCTAGCAAATTTTTGCTTCCTTTGCAATGTTTGAGCTCGCAATTTTGCTTCCATTGCAAGGTGTAAGTTTAGCATGTTTAATTCTCTTGAGATAGCATCTATTTACTTCTCTTTATACTACAAGCTAGCAATTTTTACGATATGCAAGTTTTACTACATACAAGCTAGCAAAAATTTTGAAAGCAAATGCAAGATAGCTTTCTTGTGTAAGCTTATGATTCTTGCTTCCTAATGCAATGTACAAGTTGCAAGTTTTGCTTCTTGAGATAGGCAAGATAGCACTTTTGCAATTTTTGTTTGGCAAGCTTGTGATGTTCAAGATAACAAGCTCTTTCTTCTCTTTTGAGAAGTGGTATTTTTGCTTTCTTTGCAAAGTGCAAGCTAGCAAAATGCCAAACTAGCAAGAGATAATGTTTTACATAAGGCAAGCAAACAATTTGGCAAGTGTTACATTTGCATCTTCTCTTTAGAGGAGTGTAATTTTTGCTTTCATCTTGAATTGTGTAAGCTAACTAGTTTGCCTCTTTTCATGATGTCCACGCTAGAAATTCTTGCTCCCCCTTTGTCATTGTCAAAAAGAAGGGAAGACCCTTTTTTCAATTTTCATATTATGACAAAGGTAAGTATCAATTTTATTTGTGCATCATTATATATTCAAATTAAAACATACACAATTTCAAAAACCTTATTTTTCATGCACGATACCGAAAAATAAATCAATCATCATTAATCGGTATATTATACATGATACTCAAACATTAAAATTTTTAAGCATTTATCAACATGTTGATCATGATACCAAACATTCATCATTTAAAGCATTCATGATACATATCATATGCAATAAATCATGTACATCATTGTCATAAGTATTGCATGCATCATTTCAAATTCATGAATATTTTATCATTGCATGCATCATGCCAAATCATAAAATATACAATCATCATTAATGCATGATTCCTGATCATCATTTATTTTGCAACATGATGGTACCAAATTTGTCAAATTACATTCTACCATACATGATCGAAACTTCTTATTTGTATACATCAAAACAAATTAATAAATATTTCATGTATTCTTATCATCACATAAGGAATATCAAGAAGAATTATTAGGTAATGAGATAAACATTTCATGAATACAAGGAATTGCATAAAAATCATATCATGAAAGATTAGAACATGTGAATACCAAAAGACATGATTTCTTTTTGAAAAACCTACTCCATAATTAATCAAAAGAAAATCTTAGGAGAACGATTAATGAAAAAATCTTGATTCATAATAAATCTTAATTTGTAAATATCAGGGAACCAAGATCATGATTTTGGATAAAACTCATTCAGATTCAAATCACCAAAAATCATTTTTATGGTTCACAAAATTCGTAACATAAGTAGATTCATGATTTCATTAATAATATATTTTTCGTTTTTTTAAGTATTTCATTTTAAGTGATTAATTTCATGTTAGCATGCTTTTTCATTTATGTTAAACATGCATCAACGTTTAGGATTGAAAAATGAATTTCATCATAAAACCATCAAGATCAATAGATTCTCAAAAATGAATTATTATGATCAAAAAAATCTGAAAATGAAATTTAACACTTTTATGCATTCGGACAAGGTTTTGCTATAGATTTTCAAGTTCAATCATGAAGATAAAACATGCTCATGATCATAAAAATTTTTGTATCCAAAACACATAATTTCCAACATGTTATTAAGGCATGTAATAGTGTAAAATCATCATGGCAATTAAGTGATTTGAACATTGAATCAAGAAAGTCCGAAAAATAATCTTAACAAGTTCATGCATTCGAGCACATTTTTGCTATAGTTTTTCAAATACACTCATGAAAATAACACATGCTTATCATCATGTATAGCTTAAAATCTCATGCATAAAATTGTTAATCAAAATATTTAATTTCATCATTATGCATTTCTTCAAATCAAACATGATTTATTTTTTAATCAAAATCAAGAAATAACAATGGAAATCAATGTAATACACATTATTACTTCTTAACCATGATTTCATATTTTCAATCAAGATCATTTTATTTGTTTATCATTAAATATGTAATATTATCATTTTCAAAATTACTTAGCATGATCATAATTTTTTTTTTTAAACATGTAATTTTTAAGAAAATTAATTCTAAACTAAAAGAGAAAATACATCATGAAAGCATCAAGTAATTTCAAAATAAATTAGGGGGATTTCGATTACCTCATCATTGAAAGCGATTAAGGCATAGTTTGCCACTTCGCCTTTCTTGTTTTTCTTCTCGTCTTCAGATGAGCTCGATTCATCCCACTTTGTGTTCTTCTTCTTTGGCCTCTTCCTTTGTTCAAGTTTATTATTTATTTTAGATTTTTGTTTAATAAACTTATTAAGATTTAGTGTTCGAAGTTCAAGTTCATCATTGTCCTCATCACTTGAGTCATCGCTCAAGTGGTATTCATTTGTCCGGAGTTCCAAATCCTTCCTGTTCTATGGAAGGTGATTTTGTTCATCATGTTCATCATGTGCATTTTGCACCATTTCATATGTTATCAACGAACCAATTAGTTCTTCAAGTGGTAAGTTGTTTAGGTTTTTAGCTTCTTGTATTGCAGTTACTTTTGAATCCCACTTCTTAGAAAGAGAACGCAAAATCTTGTTTACGAGTTCAAAATCCGTAAAACATTTTCCAAGAGCTCTTAAACTATTGACGACATCCGTGAAATGGGTGTACATGTCGCCTATAGTCTTGCTTGGTTGCATTCGAAAAAGCTCAAAATCATGCAATAAAATGTTAACTTTTGAGTCTTTGACTCTACTAGTTCCCTCGTGTGTGATTTCAAGTGTTCGTCAAATGTCAAAAGTCGTTTCGCACGTAGAAATCCGATTGAACTCATTTTTGTCAAAAGCGTAAAATAAGGCATTTATACCCTTTGCGTTTAAAGAAAAGTACTTCTTCTCCAAATCCGACCATTCGTTCATCGGTTTAGAGGGAAGTTGAAAACCGTTTTCAACGATATTCCATAAATCTAAATTCATAGAAATCAATAAAACTCTCATTCGAGTTTTCCAATAAGTGTAGTACAATCCATTAAACAACGGTGGACGAACAACTGATAAGCCCTCTTGAAAGCCATAAAGAGCCATTTCTCTCGGGTGTAAATCCAAAATGAGAAATACCGGGCTCTGATACCAATTGTTAGGATCAAGAGCACTAAGAGGGGGGGGTGAATTAGTGCAGCGGAAAACCTTCTACGATAAAAATCGCGTTCGTTCAATAAAAGTGATTTTGGTAAAAAAGTCGATTTGTAAATCACTTTAACTTTTGATTAAGTGAGATGCAGTTAAAGCAAGGATATAAAGGCGGTTTGTAGTTATGATAGAAATCAAAATGTAAGCGCAAACTGAAATATAATGATCGTACGATAAAACTGATTTACGTCTAAACACCGATTCGGAAAGTGTAAAGCTTGAAACCCAATCGTATATGCGCAGAAAGCAGTAAGCTTTTGAGGAGGTTTACAGTAAAGATAATATGCTCAAAGTAAATGCAAATCGAGATTTAGAGTGGTTCGGTCAATCTTGACCTACTCCACTTTTGGCTTCCTCCACCGACGAGGTCACCGACGTCAACAAGAGGCCTTCCTTCAATAGGCGAAGGCCAACCACCCTTTTACAGTTTCACTCCTTTTGACGGGCTTAGGAGACAACCCTTACAGAATTTTCTCTCCTCTCTTTAAAGCTCAGAACTTGGAAGAAAAGAGGGAGAAGAACTTTTGGCATTTACAACAATTTTGAGCTCTAAAAATCACAGAATAAGATCAGGATTTCGGTGTATATTGAGTGCCCTTTCAGTGCTGAATGGGTGGGGTATTTATAGGCCCCAACCCAGTTTGAATTTGGAGCTCAAAACTATCAATTCCCGGAATTCCGGGATCTAGCGGTTGCACCTCCTGACTGAGGCGGTTGCACCGCCTGGCAGAGCTCGAAGACTGAGCCTCTAGGCGGTGCCACCTCCTGTCAGGGGTGGTTGCACCTCCTGCCAAAGCTCGAAGACCGAGCTCAGGCGGTGCCACCGCCTGATTGAGGCGGTTGCACCTCCTGCCAGAGCTCGAAGACCGAGCTCAGGCGGTGCCACCTCCTATCAGGGGAGGTTTCACCGCCCAGTCTCACTCGGAGACTAAGCCTAGGCGGTGCCACCTCCTGGCTGGGGCAGTTGCACCGCCCAGTCTCACTTGGAGACTTAGCCCAGGCGGTGCCACCTCCTGGCTTGGGCGGTTCAACCGCCTAGCAGAAATCAGGGTCCGAATGGGTTGATCCATTCGGCCCAATTTGGGTTTTTCAGGGGCCCAATTGCCCCAAGATTAAGTTAATGGGATCACCTCCCATTTCCAACTTAATCATTGTGCTAACTACGATATTTCCTAAGACATTTACTACAACTTGCTCCGGTGCGTCAATCGCTTCTTCCGGCGAGCTTCCGGCGAACTTCCGTCGATCATCCGATGAACCCTCGGTGATGCTCCTGTGGACTTTCGGCAAACTCCTGGACTTGCGACGATCCACTTGGCGAGTTCCGACGAGCTTCTTTGGCAAGCTCATGGACTTCTCGGATTTGTTCCCGCAGAACCTCCGACGACTGTCCGAACTTCCGTCGAACTCAAGAACTCCCAACGTGATCATTGTCTTGATTCCGGCGCAACTCCTGCTGCATGTCTTTCTTCCATCGTAGTTAATCCTGCACACTTAAAACAAAATTTTGATCAAGACAATTAATCCTAAGCAATTAACCAAGTTGTCCGGCATGTCATTGGTCCCTCGATGCGTCGTTTGATTCTTCGGTGCATCGTCCTCTCTCGTAGCCTATTGCCCAATCGACTAGTTGACTCCGCAACTCCGATATCCTTGGCACAATACCTGCTCTTCTTGGCCCAATGCCCGACTCCGCGGCCCGAAGCCTTTTGTCGATACATCGACCGATCCACCGGCCCGACGTCCAATCTTCTGACATGTTCCTCGGGCACAACATGATTTTCCTGCTTTAATTATCTCATCCTGATCGAAGCATCCTGCGTCACTCAAAACGCAGATTAAACCATAAACATATATCAAGTAGTTTCATCATCAAAATACGAGATTCAACAACACTAACACTACATTGGGCGGTACCACCGCCTAGTCTGGCGGTACCACTGCCCAGACTGGTGGTACCACCGCCTAGCACCCTACTAGGGTCGGTACCACCGCCTGACACAATCTCGAAGACTATGCCACGTCGATGCCACTTCTTGGGTCACTATTTGGGCCTTTCATTGGGCCCAACACAGTCCTTACATGAGCCCAATTGGCCCATAATTGGGTTAGCCCAAATCTAATCCTAATTACGTGCTAACTATGAAATCTAAGGCATACTTAAGCTAAACAAGTCCCTATGTCTTGGTTTCTTCCAACGAGCTTCCGGCGATCTTCCGGCGAATTTCCGATGATCTCCCGGCAATGTTCCAATGGACTTTCGGCAAGCTCCTGGACTTCATGATGATCTTCTTGGCAAGTTCTAATGAGCTTCTTCTAGCAAGCTCCTAGACTTCTTGGTTGGTTCCTGCAGAACTTTCGACGAACGTCAGGACTTTCGACGAACTCTCGAACTCCCAACGAAATTGCATCCAACCAATTGATGACAACCAATTGATGACGGAGTTAATCTTAACTCCCCCTATCATTATGCCATATTGATAGAACCTTGAATTCAATTCATTGTAAATTTCTCAAGTGATTTCTATAGTTGTTTCTCACTTTTAAACTCTCTGTGCTTGTGTTTGTTAACCAGGGATGAGAGGGGTATTTATAGGCCTCAAGTTGATTAAGACTTAGAGCCTAAAAACATCTCATCCTAGGTTTCCTGGGTTCGGGTGGTGCCATCGCTTGTGTTGGGCGGTACCATTACCAATGTCAGTCTGACACTAACACTGCACTGGGCGGTACCACCGCCTGACACTAGGCCACTGGGCGGTATCACCGCCCAAACTAACGGTACCATCGCCTGGCATAGTTTCGAAGACTATACCATGACCATGCCACTTCTTGGTCATTGTTTGGGCCTTTCATTGGGCCCAACATAGTCCTTACATAAGCTCAATTGGCCCATAATTAGGTTGGCCCAAATCCAATCCCAATTACGTGCAAACTATGAAATCTAAGGCATACTTAAGCTAAACAAGTCCCTAGGTCTTGGTTTCTTCCAGCGATCTTCCAACGAACTTCCGACGATCTCCCGGCAATGTTCTAATGGACTTCCGGCAAGCTCCTGGACTTCACGACGATCTTCTTGGCGAGTTCCGATGAGCTTCTTCTGGCAAGCTCCTGGACTTCTCGGCTAGTTCCTACAGAACTTCCGATGAACATCTATTCTTCCGACGAACTCTCGAACACCCAACGAAATCACGTCCTTGACTTAATCCTGTATATGTAAAACACACTTCGATCTAGACAATTATTACTAAGCATGAATCATGTTGTCCAGCATGTCATTGGTCCATTGACGCTTCATCCGATTCTTCGGCGTATTGTCCTCTCTTGCGGCCTATTGCCCAATCGGCTGGTTTACCTCCGCAACTCTGATATCCTTGGTGCAATATCTGCTCTTCTTGGCCTGATGCCCGAATCCATGGCCCAAAGCATTCTATCGATACGTCATCCGATCCTCTGGCTAGACGTCCAATCTTCTGACATGTTCCACCGGCCCAACATAATTCTTCCTGCTTTAATTGTCTCATCCTGATCGAAGCATCATGCGTCACTCAAAACGCAGATCAAATCATAAATACTATTAATTGGTTTTATCATCAAAATACGAGATTCAACAATATAAAGCTTAATTGAAGAAAGAATGCTAGATGAAATCAATTTCCAAAGGGAATGGAACAAGAAAAGGTGAAATCAACCAAAGCTCGATTTTTGGTAGAATTCGAGAGGCACATTGAACAAATGATTCAAACTATCAATTGTGCTCTAATTTACTTAATAAATATATCATTAAAAAGATATTTCAACCTACTTTTAGATAAAATAAGCTTTATATAAATTGAAGTTCCTAACATAGAGTTATAAATAATTTGGTAAACAAAGGTCGGAGAACAAAATCTCTGTTTGGCCGAATTCATGGGATCGGATTCAACAGATTGTTGGGTAGGTATTTGTACTCTAAATCTTTTATTGTAGATAATAAAAGAAAGATCTAGGAGTCTAGTTTCCACAAAGTAAGTTTTGTATAAATCAAAATTCCCAACATGACCTTATAAGCAGTTTAGTATCAAAAGGTCAGAAGGTACTACTAGTAGGCACTTTTGACATACATTTGAAATAGTTTAAAATTATTACTACTAGCATAGGCAAGGAGCATCCTAATGACTTCTAATCTTGCCATAGGAGCGAAGGTTTCTTCGTAGTCGATACCTTCTTCTTGGTTGAAACCTTTGGCCACTAATCTAGCCTTGTTTCTAACTATGATACCGCATTCGTCTTGCTTGTTTCTAAAGACCCATTTAGTACCAATGACTAAATGGTCACTAGGTCTAGGAACAAGCTTCCATACCTTATTCCTCTCAAATTGGTTTAATTCCTCTTGCATTGAAATGACCCAAAAATCATCTTTTAAGGCTTCGTCAATGCATTTAGGTTCGATTTGAGAAAGGAAGGCGGTGTTAGCACAAAAATTCTTGAAAGAAGAACGAGTTTGAACCCCTTTTGATGTATCTCCTATAATTAGCTCATTTGGATGAGCATTTATATACTTCCATTCCTTAGGTAAGGAAATTTCAGAAGAAGATGCATCCAAGTTGCTATTTTGAGGAGGGGGTTCATTTAAATTCAAATTATCAAAACCAAAATCATCATCAAAATCATTTTTCTTTAAATCAGAAATTTCATTAAAAACTATATGAATAGACTCTTCTATAACTAAGGTTCTCTTGTTAAAAACACGAAAATCCTTAGAAACGGAAAAGTAACCAAGAAAGATGCCTTCATCGGATTTAGCATCAAATTTTCCTAAGGCATTCTTTTCATTCAAAATAAAGCATTTGCAACCGAAAACTTTAAAATAAGAAACATTTGGTTTTTTGTTATTCCATAATTCATAGGGAGTTTTTGATGAAGACGGTCTTATTAGAACCCTATTCATGATATAGCAAGCCGTATTCACGGCTTCGGCCCAAAAATACTTGGGTAGACTATGTTCATTTAACATTGTTCTTGTCATTTCTTGTAGGTTTCTATTTTTTCTTTCAACTACTCTATTTTGTTAAGGATTTCTTGGAGTGGAGAAGTTCTGATTGTATCCATTAACTTCACAAAGATTTTGGAAATCACGGTTTTGAAATTTGCCACCGTGATCACTCCGAATTGATGAAATCATGAAGCCTTTTTCGTTTTGAGTGAGTTTACAAAATTTAGAGAAACACTTGAAACAATCACTTTTGTGAACTAAGAAATAGGTCCAAGTGTACCTAGTATAGTCATCCATAATTACAAAAGCATATTTGCTTCCACCTAGACTTGTCGTGTCAATTGGTCCAAATAAGTCCAAATGGATCAATTGTAATGGTCTAGTGGTGCTAATTTGATTTTTTGGTTTGAAACTAGTTTTTATTTGTTTACCTAGTTGACATGCATCGCATACTTTGTCCTTAATAAACTTCATATTTGGAATCCCTTGTACTAATTCTCTAGATGAGATATTAGATATTAGTTTCATGCTTGCATGGCCTAATCTCCTATGCCAAAGCCAAGCATCATCATTTAGAGCATAGAAGCACATTTCATTACTTAGTTCATCAAGATTGATGGTGTAGACATTATTTTGTTTTCATGCAACCATAGTCATGTTATTATTTGGTTTTTCAATAATACACATATTTGATTCAAATCTAACGATATAACCTTTATCGCATAATTGACTAATACTCAAGAGATTATGTTTCAATCCATCAACTAGTAATACATCATCAATAGAAAAACTTAATTTATTACCTATGGTTCCCTTGCCAATGATTTTGCCTTTGTTGTTGTCTCCGAAGGTGACGTACCCTTCTTCTTTGCTAGTGAGCATAGAGAAATGAGATGGATCTCCAATCATATATCTTGAGCATCTACTATCGAGATATCATCTCTTGCTCCTAGCTTGTGGGTTTGTCTACAAAAGAGGATAATTTTTAGGTACCCATTTGATTTTGGGTGCCTCAAAAATTGATCCACTAATTTTGTTATTCATTATTGAATTATGTATAGTTTCTTTAGGAACTCATATTAATTTATGTGGCATAATTTTCCTAAACAGACATTTGTAGGCAATATGTCCAGATTTGCAACAAAAGTTACATTTCATATAAGATGAAACATGCAATGTAGGTCCTTTTATGAAAGTGGTAAGATTTTGATGTGATCCTTTTACAAATCCAATTCCACTTCTATTTGCGATGTGACCCTTGTTTGCAAGGATTATGTCTAATCCTTTACTACCGACCTTAAACTTGTTTAAGGTTTCTTTAAGTAACAAATTTTCATTTTTTATTGCTTCTAAATGCTCACACTTAGAGCATGAAGGATTTTGAAGACTATCAAACTTATTTTGTAGTAAGACATGCTCTTTCTTTAAGATATTTAACTTCTTACTAATAGTTCTACATTCATCAAATAATTCATGAAAAGCGATAGAGAGTTCTTCAAAAGATAAATCTTCATTAATTAAATCGCATACCTTTTCTCCTAAAGCCATTAGCGCGAAGTTTGCCTCCTCTTTGTTGCTATCTTCTTCACTTTCGGAATCACTTAAATCGTCCCAAGTTGCTTTTAGAGCTTTCTACTTCTTCGATTGCTTCTTCTTGGCTTGGGGGCATTCATTTTTGAAATGCCTCGGCTTCTTGCATTCATAACATATCACTTGGTCCTTTTTATATTCAAGTCTGTTTTTGGTGTTATTTTTAAATTTGTTCTTTCTTAAAAATTTTAAAAAAAGTGTAATGTCATTTTCACTGTCCTCATCACTTGATGTTCCTTTCAAGTGATCTTCTTGTGATGTGAGTGTCATATCCTTCCTGTTCTTTGGAAGAGGGTTCTCGAGCTCGTCATGATCTTGACACGTCATTTCGTAGGTCATTAGAGACCCAATAAGTTCTTTAAGAGGGAATGTTTTAAGGTCCTTGGCCTCTTGAATGGCCATAACTTTTGGATCCCAACTTTTAGGAAGGGATCTTAAGATTTTATTTACTAGTTCAAAGTTAGAAAAATCTTTACCAAGAGCTTTGAGTCCATTGATGACATCCGTGAAACGGGTGTATATGTCTCCGATGGACTCACTTGGTTGTATTCGGAAAAGTTCATAAGAGTGCACAAGGATGTTGATTTTGGACTCTTTCACTCGGCTAGTGCCTTCATGAGTGACTTCAAGAGTTCTCCAAATATCAAAAGCCGAATCACAAATTGAAACACGATTAAACTCATTTTTGCCTAGTGCACAAAACAAGGCATTCATAGCCCTTGCATTTAAAGCAAAAACCTTCTTCTCCGATTCATTCCATTCACTCATCGGAAGAGAAAATTTTTGAAATCCATTTTCGACAATAGTCCAAAGCTCGAAATCCAAGGAAATGAGGAAGATCCTCATACAAGTCTTCCAATACGTGTAATCTGACTCATTAAACATAGGTGGACGTGTGATAGAATAACCCTCATGCATGCCGGAGTAAGCCATCTCTCTTGGGTATTAAACCAAATATGAGAGTGAGCCTCGCTCTGATACCAATTGTTAGGATCGGAGTGGCACTAAAAGGGGGGGTGAATTAGTGCAGCGGATTAAAACTTGTAAGTTCGAAAATGATTCTGTAAAATACAAGGAGATTTTGCTTTGATTATAACTTGAGTAAAGTAAAAACCGGAAACTTGCTGCTGTGTAGATAACGATTACAGAAAAGTAAGTACTCACACATTCAATGAACACGCCAATTTAAAGTGGTTCGGTCAAATGACCTACATCCACTTGCGAAGCCTTCTTCAATGAGGCTCCCAACTTCCACTAGCAAATCTCTTTGAAGGGGAAGGACAAATACCCCTCTTACAACCTTTTACAAGTGGTTCACACTCTTGTTAGGATCGGAGCGGCACTAAGAGGGGGGGGGTGAATTAGTGCAGCGGATTAAAACTTCAATTTTAACAAAATCCTTCATACGTTAAGAACGAAACTTGAGAAATTTAACTTGAAGGCGTGTTCTTAAAGTTGCGCAGCAAGAGTAATAAGGAACTAAAGCAGTAAGAAGATTTGCAGTAATGTAAATGACAATAATAAAAAGCAAACCAGAGATTACGCCGATTTTTAGAGTGGTTCGGTCAAATGACCTACTCCACTTGCGAGGCCCCTCTTCGATGAGGCTCCCACCTTCCACTAGCAAGTCTCTTGAAATGGAAGGGTAAACACCCCTCTTACAACCTTTTACAAGCAGCTCAACCTCTTACAAATTTTCAATAAGAAAGAAGGAGGAGAACTCTCTAGCAAATTGAAAACAAGACTTGCTAAGACTTTCTAAGACTTTTCTCTCAATCAAAATGCTTCTCAAAAGTTGTAACCTCAGCTGAGATTTGAGGGGTATTTATAGGCCTCAAGAGGATTCAAATTTTGGGCTCCAAAATTTGAATTCTCTTAGGGTTCCCGGTGCTGGCGGTTCCACCGCCCAGCGCTCGGGTGCTGGGCGGTGCAACCGCCCAGCCAAGGAGGTGTCACCGCCCATCACTCAGGTGCTGGGCGGTGTCACCGCCCAGCTAGGCGGTGCCACCGCCTACAGTGTTTTCAGCCACTAGTTGGGCTTCAATCTTCGCTCTCTAGTTCGCTGGTTTAGCTTAATTTTTAGCCTAAACCAACTCTGACTTTGGGCCCAGTTGGCCCCTAACCAGGATATAGGATTATCTCTTAATCCTAATCCTAATTACAAGTGGACTACATAACCAAAACACGTCCTAAGCAAATTTTCAACCGCGAACGTCGAGTCTTGTTCTGGCGAGCTTTCCGACGAACTTCTTCCGACGGACTCCCTGCAAGCTCCCAATCTTTGTGATGACTTTAACGAGTAGCCGAGCCTTCTTGGTGATCTCCGCGAGCCTCCGACGATTTCTTCGGCGAACTTCCGACACGTTCCCGATTTCTTCTCGGATGGTTCCGGCAGCATCTCCGATGATTCTTCGGTCTCTTAAATGTCCATCGAGCTCGACTCCGGTATCCTTGCTTTATGTTTTCTGGTTATCGTAGTTAATCCTACACACTTAACTCAATAATATGGATT
The DNA here is from genome assembly GCF_036884655.1 of Musa acuminata AAA Group. Lineage (NCBI taxonomy): Eukaryota > Viridiplantae > Streptophyta > Magnoliopsida > Zingiberales > Musaceae > Musa > Musa acuminata. The sequence goes on from NC_088349.1 coordinate 18,249,257, forward strand.
AGATCAATTAACCCACCAATTGATTACATCATCAAAATCCGAGATTCAACAATCTCCCCCTTTTTGATGATGACAATCAATTGATGACAGAGTTAAACATAACTCCCCCTATCTATATGCCATATTATGAGAAGATAAAAAAAAAAAAAAAAACACTTGAATTCCATCCCATTGGATTCAAGCATAACCCGATAAGTTCTAATCGTAGAACTTATCGTTATTCTCATTAAGCATAATGTAAATGCGAAACTTTGATGAAAATCTTTTTCAAGTCGAAAGATAAGAGACAAATTTTACTATGACAAGAGATAAAGATTTTCAACTTGAATTGCATGATTATACATTTTAGACATGCATTCAATATGATCAATCAATCTTACGATATTTTCAAGGATTTTGCAAGGCATATAAGATAATCATCGATCGATCACTTTTCTCAAGGATTTTGCAATTCATATTTTGTCATGCTATTAAGAATGATATAAGTCATCACTTTTCTCCCCCTTTGTCATCAACAAAAAGGAAAATGAGACTTGAAGCACATATTTTGTCATACAACGATTTTATCATTGAAAATTAAGTATGCAAAAATATTTACGCAGAGTTCATTTTAGAGGAAAATTCAGCATGCATTCATATTATCTAATCTCTTCTTTCTATGAATAACAGAAATTGTAGATGTATAAGAGAGAGATTGGGATAAAAAAAATTCAAGTAGTAATTTCACAAAGTCAAGATCATAATTCGAATACAAACTCATTCAAATCGTCAAATTCATGAAAATCTCAACATTACTTTTTAATCATCACATAAGGCATTTAAAGAATTTTTGAAACATAGGAGAATGATTAATTTAAGCATACAATGTTTCAATCAAATTCAAGTCATGAATGCCAATACTTTCATATTTGTAAGTATCAATTCATGAATGCCAAAAGATATTATTTGTGATTCCAATTTTGCAAGATCAAGATTATGATTTAGATAAAACTTATTTAAATCAAATCGCTAACTTGAAATTCATAATCAAGTCATCAAAGTCGATTTCGAGATTTCACAACATGTCATATGGAATTTGAAGGAGAATGAGAGATGGAAAGAAGATGAAAAACTTTACGGAAAATTCAATCAAACAAGTTTATTGTTTAGGGACAATTTAACATACCTAATTCCCTTCTAATGAATTCAAATTGGTCTTCATTCAAGGCTTTTGTGAATATATCTGCTAATTGATGCTTTGTGTCAATGAATTCTAGAACAACATTATTGTTAAGGACATGATCGCGTATGAAATGATGCCTAACGTCGATGTGCTTAGTTCTAGAATGCTGAATTGGATTTTTAGTAAGACATATGGCACTAGTATTATCACATTTTATGGGAATATTTTTAAAGTGAATTCCATAGTCTTCTAATGTATTTTTCATCCAAATGACTTGTGCACAACATGCACTTGCAGCAATGTATTCGGCTTCCGCCATAGATAGTGCAACTGAATTTTGTTTCTTGGAAGTCCAAGAAACAAGTGCATGTCCTAAAAATTGGCATATTCCGGATGTACTTTTTCTATCTATCCTGCATCCGCCAAAATCGGCATCTGCATAAGCTATTAGATCGAATTTTTCAGATTTTGGATACCACAATCCTAAATTTGGAGTTCCTTTAAGATACCTAAATATTCTTTTAACACTCTTAAGATGAGATAATTTAGGATTAGATTGAAACCTAGCGCAAAGTCCTACACTAAACATAATATCCGGTCTAGTCGCAGTGAGGTAGAGTAGACTACCTATCATTCCCCTATATGTTTTTTGATCGAAACTTTCACCATTTTCATCCATATCTAACTTAGTCGCAGTACTTATAGGGGTGTTTATTGCTTTTGAATTATCCATGTTAAATCGTTTTAACAATTCTAATGTATATTTGGATTGGTTAAGAAATATACCATCACTAAGTTGTTTGATTTGTAATCCCAAAAAGAAAGTTAATTCACCCATTAAACTCATTTCAAATTCAAGACTCATACATTTGGCAAATGATTCACATAGTGATTCATCCGAAGAGCCAAACACAATATCGTCAACATAAATTTGCACAATAAGAAAATTATTTTTAAAATGTTTAATAAACAATGTAGTATCAACCTTGCCTTTGGTAAAATTATTTAAAATAAGAAAGGAACTAAGCCTTTCATACCAAGCTCTAGGAGCTTGTTTTAAGCCATAGAGAGCTTTAGTCAATTTGAATACATGATTAGGAAGAAGAGAATTTTCAAATCCGGGAGGTTGTTCGACAAATACTTCTTCGGAAATAAAACCATTCAAGAAAGCACTTTTAACATCCATTTGAAATAGTTTAAAATTATTACTACTAGCATAGGCAAGGAGCATCCTTATGGCTTCTAATCGAGCCACGGGAGCGAAGGTTTCTTCGTAATCGATACCTTCTTCTTGGTTGAAACCTTTGGCCACTAATCTAGCCTTGTTTCTAACCACGATACCATTTTCGTCTTGCTTGTTTCTAAAGACCCACTTAGTACCTATGACTAAGTGGTCACTTGGTCTAGGAACAAGCTTCCATACCTCATTCCTCTCAAATTGGTTCAATTCTTCTTGCATTGCAATGATCCAAAAATCATCTTTTAAGGCTTCGTCAATGCATTTAGGTTCAATTTGAGAAAGGAAAGCGGCGTTAGCACAGAAATTTTTGAAAGAAGAACGAGTTTGAACCCCTTTTGATGTATCTCCTATAATTTGCTCTTTTGGATGAGCATCTACATACTTCCATTCTTTTGGTAAAGAAATTTCGGAAGAAGATGCATTCAAATGGCTATTTTGAGGAGAGGGTTCATTTAAATTCAAATTATCAAAACCAAGATCATCATCAAAATCATTTTTCTTTAAATCGAAAATTTCATTAAAAACTACATGAATAGACTCTTCAATTACTAAAGTTCTTTTATTAAAAACCTGAAAAGCTTTAGAAACGGAAGAGTAACCAAGAAAGATGCCTTCATCGGATTTAGCATCAAATTTTCCTAAAGCATCCCTTTCATTTAAAATAAAGCATTTACAACCAAAAACTTTAAAATAGGAGATGTTTGGTTTTTTGTTATTCCATAATTCATAGGGAGTTTTGGATAAGGATGGTCTTATTAGGACTCTATTCATGATGTAGCAAGCCGTATTTACGGCTTCGGCCCAAAAGTACTTAGGTAAACTATGTTCATTCAACATAGTTCTTGCCATTTCTTGTAGGTTTCTATTTTTCCTTTCAACTACTCCATTTTGTTGAGGATTTCTTGGAGTTGAGAAGTTGTGATTGTACCCATTACTTTCGCAAAAATTTTGAAAGTCACGGTTTTGGAATTCACCACCGTGATCACTCCGAATTGATGAAATCATGAAGCCTTTTTCGTTTTGAGTGAGTTTACAAAATTTAGATAAACACTTGAAGCAATCACTTTTATGAGCTAAGAAATAGGTCCAAGTGTATCTAGAGTAGTCATCCACAATCACAAAAGCATATTTGCTTCCACCTAGACTTGTTGTATCAATTGGTCCAAATAAGTCCAAATGGATCAATAGTAATGGTCTAGTAGTGCTAATTTGATTTTTTTGGTTTGAAGCTTGTTTTTATTTGTTTGCCTAGTTGACATGCATCGCATACTTTGTCCTTAATAAACTTTATATTTGGAATTCCTCGTACTAATTCTTGAGATGAGATCTTAGATATTGTTTTCATGCTTGCATGGCCTAATCTCCTATGCCAAAGCCAAGCATCATTATTTACGGCGGAGAAGCACATTTCATTACTTAGTTCATCAAGATTGATGGTATAGACATTATTTTGTTTTAAAGCAATCATAGTCATGTTATGATTTGGTTTTTCAATAATGCACATATTTGATTCAAATCTAACGATGTAACCTTTATTGCATAGTTGACTAATACTCAAGAGATTATGTTTCAATCCATCAACTAGTAAGACATCATCAATGGAAAAATTAAATTTGTTACCAATAGTTCCCTTGCCAATGATTTTGCCCTTGTTGTTGTCTCCGAAGGTAACGTACCCTTCTTCTTTGCTAGTGAGCATAGAGAAATGAGATGGATCTCCAGTCATATGTCTTGAGCATCCACTATCGAGATACCATCTCTTGTTCCTAGCTTGTGGGTTTGTCTACAAAAGAGGATGATTTTTAGGTACCCATTTGATTTTGGGTGCCTCAAAAATTGACCCACTAACTTTGTTATTTATGATTGAATTCTTTATAGTTCCTTTAGGAACCCATATTAATTTTTGTGAACTAATTTTCCTAAATGGGCATTTGTAGGCAATGTGTCCGGATTTGCAACAAAAGTTGCATTTCATATAAGAGGAAACATGTAATGTAGGTCCTTTTATGAAAGTGGTAGGATTTTGATGTAATCCTTTTACAAATCCAATTCCATTTCTATTTGTGATGTGACCCTTGTGTGCAAGGATCATATCTAATCCTTTGCTACCAACCTTAAACTTGTTTAAAGTTTCCTTAAGAAGTAAATTTTCATTTTTTATTGCTTCTAAGTGCTCACACTTAGAGCATGGAGGAGTTTGAAGACTATCAAACTTATCTTGTAGCAAAGCATGCTCTTTCTTTAAGATACTTAACTTCTTGCTAATAGTTCTACATTCATCAAATAATTCATGAAAAGCGATAGATAGTTCTTCAAAAGATAAGTCTTCATTAAATAAATCACATACCTCTTCTCCTAACGCCATTAGCGCGTAATGAGCAACTTGCTCGGTGTTGGACTCCTCTTCTTCGGATGCGCTTGAATCATCCCATGTTGCCTTGAATGCCTTCTTCTTTGATGTTCCTTTTTTGGCTTGAGGACAATCGTTCTTATAGTGTCCCGGTTTTTTGCATTCATAGCAAATCACTTGGTCCTTCTTTTGTTCAAATTTATTTTTTGTATTATTTTTAAATCTGTTCTTTCTTAAATATTTTTTAAACTTTTGAGTCAAAAGTGCAATGTCATTGTCACTGTCCTCATCACTTGATGTTCCTTTCAAGTGGTCTTCTTGTGATTTGAGTGCCATATCCTTTCTGTTCTTTGGAAGGGGGTTCTCGAGTTCGTCATGAGCTTGACATGTCATTTCGTAGGTCATTAGAGACCCAATGAGTTCTTCAAGAGGGAATGCTTTAAGGTCTTTGGCCTCTTGAATGGCCGTAACTTTTGGATCCCAACTTTTAGGGAGGGATCTTAAGATTTTAGTTACTAGTTCAAAGTTAGTAAAATCTTTACCAAGAGCTTTGAGTCCATTGATGACATCCGTAAACCGGGTGTACATGTCTCCGATGGACTCACTTGGTTTCATTCGGAAAAGTTCGTAAGAGTGCACAAGGATGTTGATTTTGGACTCTTTCACTCGGCTAGTGCCTTCATGAGTGACCTCAAGAGTTCTCCAAATATCAAAAGCCGAATCACACATTGAAACACGATTAAATTCGTTTTTGTCTAGTGCACAAAACAAGGCATTCATAGCCTTTGCATTTAAAGCAAAAACCTTCTTCTCCGATTCATCCCATTCGCTCATCGGAAGAGAAGATTTTTGAAATCCATTCTCGACAATAGACCAAAGCTCAAAGTCCATAGAAATGAGGAAGATTCTCATGCGAGTCTTCCAATATGTGTAATCCGACCCATTAAACAAAGGTGGTCGTGCAATAGAATGGCCCTCTTGCATGCCGGAGTAAGCCATCTCTCTTGGGTATTAAACCAAATATGAGAGATAACCTTGCTCTGATACCACTTGTTAGGATCGGAGCGGCACTAAGAGGGGGGGGGGTGAATTAGTGCAGCGGATTAAAACTTCGATTTTAACAAAATCTTTCGTACGTTAAGAACGAAACTTGAGAAATTTAACTTGAAGGCGTGTTCTTAAAGTTGCGCAGCAAGAGTAATAAGGAACTAAAGCAGTAAGAAGATTTGCAGTAATGTAAATGACAATAATAAAAAGTAAACCAGAGATTACGCCGATTTTTAGAGTGGTTCGGTCAAATGACCTACTCCACTTGCGAGGCCCCTCTTCGATGAGGCTCCCACCTTCCACTAGCAAGTCTCTTGAAATGGAAGGGTAAACACCCCTCTTACAACCTTTTACAAGCAGCTCAACCTCTTACAAATTTTCAATAAGAAAGAAGGAGGAGAACTCTCTAGCAAATTGAAAACAAGACTTGCTAAGACTTTCTAAGACTTTTCTCTCAATCAAAATGCTTCTCAAAAGTTGTAACCTCAGCTGAGATTTGAGGGGTATTTATAGGCCTCAAGAGGATTCAAATTTTGGGCTCCAAAATTTGAATTCTCTTAGGGTTCCCGGTGCTGGCGGTTCCACCGCCCAGCCAGGCGGTGCCACCGCCCAGCGCTCGGGTGCTGGGCGGTGCAACCGCCCAGCCAAGGAGGTGTCACCGCCCAGCTAGGCGGTGCCACCGCCTACAGTGTTTTCAGCCCGACTACAGTGTTTTCAGCCACTAGTTGGGCTTCAATCTTGGCTCTCTAGTTCGCTGGTTTAGCTTAATTTTTAGCCTAAACCAACTCTGACTTTGGGCCCAGTTGGCCCCTAACCAGGATATAGGATTATCTCTTAATCCTAATCCTAATTACAAGTGGACTACATAACCAAAACACGTCCTAAGCAAATTTTCAACCGCGAACGTCGAGTCTTGTTCTGGCGAGCTTTCCGACGAACTTCTTCCGACGGACTCCCTGCAAGCTCCCAATCTTTGTGATGACTTTAACGAGTAGCCGAGCCTTCTTGGTGATCTCCGCGAGCCTCCGACGATTTCTTCGGCGAACTTCCGACACGTTCCCGATTTCTTCTCGGATGGTTCCGGCAACATCTCCGATGATTCTTCGGTCTCTTAAACGTCCATCGAGCTCGACTCCGGTATCCTTGCTTTATGTTTTCTGGTTATCGTAGTTAATCCTGCACACTTAACTCAATAATATGGATTAGATCAATTAACCCACCAATTGATTACATCATCAAAATCCGAGATTCAACAACTCTTACAATTTTTGAAGAGGAAGACGGAGGTGAACACTCAAGCAATTTAAGACAAGACTCGCTAAAGACTTTTCTAAGACCTTTATCTCAATCTATTGCTTTCATAAAAGTTGTAATCTTAACTGAGAATTGAGAGGTATTTATGTTAGGATCAAGAGCACTAAGAGGGGGGGTGAATTAGTGCAGCGGAAAACTTTCGACGATTAAAACTGCGTTCGTACGATAAGAGCGATTTCGGTAGAAAAGCCGATTCATAAATCATTTTAACTTGTGATTAAGCAAGATGTAGTTACAGTAAGTCTATGAAGGCAGTTTGCAGTTATGATGGAAATTAGAATGTAAGCGTAAACTGAAATATGATGTTCATACGATAAAACTGATTTACATCTAAACGTCGATTCAGAAAATACTGAACTTTGAAACACGATCGTAAATGCGCAGAAGGCAGTAAGCTATTGAGGAGGTTTGCAGTAAAGATAATATGCTCAAAGTAAATGCAAACCAAGATTTAGAGTGGTTCGGTCAATCTTGACCTGCTTCCACTTTTGGCTTCCTCCACCGATGAGGTCACCGACGTCCACTAGAGGCCTTCCTTCAATAGGCGAAGGCCAACCACCCTTTTACAGTTTCACTCCTTTGACGGGCTTAGGAGACAACCCTTACAAACTTTTCTCTCCTCTCTTGAAAGATCAAAACTTAGAAGAAAAGAGGGAGGAGAACTTCTAGACTTTACAACACTTTTGAGCTCTAAAATCACATAGTAAGATCAAGCTTTCGGTGCCTTTTGGGTTATCCTTTCATTGCTGAAAGGGTGGGGTATTTATAGGCCCCAACCCAATTTGAATTTCGAACTCAAAACTATCATCTCCCGGAATTCCGAGGTTTGATGGTTGCACCGCCTGAATGGGGTGGTTGCACCGCTTGACAGAGCTCGAAGACTGAGCCTATGGGCGGTGCCACCTCCTGTTAGGGGTGGTTGCACCTCCTGCTAGAGCTCGGAGACCGAGCTCAGGCAGTTGCACCTCTGTCAGAGGCAGTTGCACCGCCCAGCCAGAGCTCGGAGACTGAGCCCTGGGCAGTGCCACTGCCGACCCAGGCGGTGCCACCTCTAGCCAAGAAATCTGGGTCCGAATGGGCTGATCCATTCGGCCCAATTTGGGTCTGTCAAGAGCCCAATTGCCCCAAGATTAAGTTAATGGGATCATCTCCCATTTCTAACTTAATCATCGTGCTAACTACGAATTTCTTAAGACATTTACTGCAACTTGCTCCGGTGCGTCAATCGCTTCTTTCGGCGAGCTTCCGGTGAACTTCCGGTGAACTTCCGGCGAACATCCGACGAACCTTCAGCGATGCTCTGGCGGACTTCCGACAAACTCCTAGACTTGCGATGATCCACTTGGCGAGTTCCGACGAGCTTCTTTGGCAAGCTCCTAGACTTCTCGGATTTGTTCCCACAGAACCTCCGATGACCGTCCGGACTTCCGTCGAACTCTCAAACTCCCAACGTAATCATAGTCTTGACTCTGGCGCAGCTCCTGTTGTATGTCTTACTTCCATCATAGTTAATCCTGCACATATAAAACAAAACTTCGATCGAGACAATTAATCCTAAACAATTAACCAAGTTGTCCGGCATGTCATTGGTCCCTCGACGCTTCGTCCGATTCTTCGGTGCATCATCCTCTCCTGCAGCCTATTGCCCAATTGGCCAGTTGACTCCACAACTCCGATATCCTTGGCACAATACTTGCTCTTCTTGGCCCGATGCCCGAGTCCACGCCCTGAAGCCTTCTGTCGATACATCGACCGATCCACTGGCCCGACGTCCAATCTTCTGACATGTTCCTCCGGCACAACATGATTTTTCTTACTTTAATTGTCTCATCCTGATCGGAGCATCCTGCGTCACTCAAAATGCAGATTAAAACATAAACACATATCAAGTAGTTTCATCATCAAAATACGAGATTCAACAATCTCCCCCTTTTTGATGATGACAACTACTTGATGACGGAGTTATTCTTAACTCCCGAAGTTTAAACAAACTCCCCCTATTAATATGCCATATTGATAGAACTTTGAATTCAAACTGAATTCAAGTCATTACAATATTTATCATGAATACTTGCAACACATCATCATGAACTTATGCATAAACTTATGCATAACATCATACTTCTCCCCCTTTGTCATCAACAAAAAGGAGAAGTCCAACTATTCTTGTGTTTGGAATATAAGTTTAACTCATTGCATGAAAAACAGAATATCAAGTTTTATCATCATGCAGTTTTGAAGCTAGAAAATTTAGCAAGTGTTACATCATGCTTAGAACATTCAAGCTATCAAGTTTTAGATATGCAAGTTGTACAATATACAAGATAGCAAATTCAAAGATATGTAAGTTGGTATATTTGCTTTTCTTTGCGATAGGTAAGATAGCACTTTTGCTTCTAGAAATATGCAAGTTAGCAATCTTTGCTTCTCTTTTGAGATGAGCAATTTCTTGCTTCCTTTGCAAAGTTTGAGCCAGCAATTTTGCTTCCGTTGCAAAGTGCAAGTTAGCATGTTTTGCATCTTCAGATAAGCAAGATAGCACATTTTTGCATTTTCTTGAGATTTCAAGCTAGCAATTCTCGGTGATGTTCAAGATAGCAATTTCTTCTTTTTTGAGAAGTGCAATTTTTGCTTTCTTCTTGAATTGTGCAAGCTAGCTATCTCCCCCTTTGTCATTGTCAAAAAGAAGGGAAGACCCTTTATGTCAATTTCTAAATCATGACAAAGGTGAGTAATCATTCTTATTTCAAAATTCCATAATTGAGATAAACCTTGAATTCAAATTAAGGCAATTTTAATCATCATTTACATCATATGCAATACATCACATACATCATAAAAAGCATAAGTATTGCATGCATCATTTTAGCAACAAATCATAGCATTTCATCACATGGCAAGATATCAGCAAATAAATTTATGATGCAAGTTATTGATATCTTAATATGATTCAAACGTTTCAAGTATTTAGCAATCATAGCATTTCATCTATTTCTCATTCAAATATAGCACTCATAATATCAATTCATATTTTTCTCCCCCTTTGTCATCAACAAAAAGGAGAACGATATAAGCAAGTTTTAAACGTAAGTGCGGTAATGATTCATGCCATAACTAGGTTTATGTCATTTTTCAACAATGAGTGATAGGATATCAATTATACAAACATCTTAAGAAAAACATAACATGGAGATAGCTTTCATTACTTCTTCCTCTTTATTTGTTATTATCTTTTTTGCATGAAGGAGGAAAGTCACTAGTGAGCTTACTTGAATGAAGTTAAAATTGATAGGATATTAAAGCACACTTCATTTTTACAAGGATCAAGATATGTATGTGAATCAAATCCTTGCACGTAAAACTATTTCTCTAAAGATATAAGAAGGAATCATCAAATCCATTTCTCGAAAGATATTTTTCACAAGATAAGTCTATCAGAGATGCATTTGCTAGTTGATTCCATTTGTCAAAAATCAATGATATGAATCAAACTCGATATGACATATGTTTATTAAGTCCGAAAGAGAAATAATATATCGAGAAAATCCAAAAATATCAATTGTTAGGATCAAGAAAAATGAAATTTAACACTTTCATGCATTCGGACATGGTTTTGCTATAGATTTTCAAACACAATCATGAAGATAAAACATGCTTATGATCATGGAAATTTTTGTATCCAAAACACATAATTTCCAACATATTATAAAGACATGTAATAGTGTAAAGTTCTCATTATAGCAATTTAGTGAGTGAATTAAGGACGTCCGAAAAATAATTTTAATAAGTTCATGCATTCGGACACATTTTTGCTATATGTTTTTCAAATACACTCATAAAAATAACACATGCTTATCATCATGTATAACTTAAAATTTCATGTATAAAATTATCAATCATAGTATCAAAATATTAAATATTACATCATTATGCATTTCTTCAAGCATGATTTTATTTAATCAAAATCGAGAAATAACAATGGAAATCAACATGATACACATTATTACTTCTTAACCACATATAGCATGATATTAAACTTCTTAATATTTTCATTAAGACATTAAGCATGGTTTTAATCAAAATCAGAAATAATCAAAATACACATTTTTTCTTCTTAAGAAAAACATACATATGATCATTAGATTTAAATCTAACATTTTATTTCATTAACATGAAACATGTAATTTTCAATATTATTTTCAAATTATGAGCATGATCATATTCTTGCATTTTCAAATATTTTTTTAATATGTAATTTTTAAAAATAATTATTCTAAAAAAAGAAAATGTATCATGAAAAGCATTAAGTAATTTCAAAATAAATTAAGGGGGTTTCGATTACCTCATCGTTGAATGTCGTTAAGGCGTAGTTTGCCACCTCGCCTTTCTTGATTTTCTCCTCGTCTTCGGAGGAGCTCGATTCATCCCACTTTGTGTTCTTCTTCTTACATTCAAAGCAAGTAGTTCCGTTCTTTTTGTTTTTTAATTTTTGTTTCATTTGTAGTTTAAGTTCACCATCACTTGAGCTTATGCTCGAGTGGTCTTCAAATGTTCTATGTCCAAAATCCTTCTTGTTCTTTGGAAGGTTGTTTTGTTCATCATGTTCATCATGTGTATTGTGCACCATTTCATATGTCATCAATGAACCGATAAGTTCTTTAAGTGAAAAAATATTTAAATCTTTTGTTTCTTGTATTGCCGTTATTTTAGGATCTCACCTTTTTGAAAGGGATCTTAAGATCTTGCTTACGAGATCAAAATTCGAAAAAGATTTACCAAGAACTCTTAGATTATTGACGACCCGTGAAACGGGTGTACATGTCGCCTATAGTCTCGCTTGGTTGCATTCAAAAAAGCTCAAAATCATACAATAAAATGTTAACTTTTGAGTCTTTGACTCTACTAGTTCCCTCGTGCATGATTTCAAGTGTTCGCCAAATATCAAAAGCTGTTTCGCACATAGAAATCCGATTGAACTCATTTTTGTCCAAAGCGCAAAATAAGGCATTCATAGCCTTTGCATTTAAAGAAAAATACTTCTTCTCCAAATCCGACCATTCGTTCATCGGTTTAGAGGGAAGTTGAAAACCGTTTTCAACAATATTTCATAAATCCAAATTCATAGAAATCAAGAAAACTCACATTCGAGTTTTCCAGTAAGTGTAGTCCAATCCATTAAACAACGATGGACGAACAACCGTTAAGCCCTCTTGAAAGCCATGAAGAGCTATTTCTCTAGGGTGTAAATCCGAAATGAGAAATATCGGGCTCTGATACCAATTGTTAGGATCAAGAGCACTAAGAGGGGGGGGGGTGAATTAGTGCAACGGAAAACTTTCGACGATTAAAATTGCGTTCGTACGATAAGAGCGATTTCGGTAGAAAAGCTGATTCATAAATCACTTTAACTTGTGATCAAGCAAGATGCAGTTAAAGCAAGTCTATGAAGGCAGTTTGCAGTTTTGATAGAAATTAGAATGTAAGCGTAAACTGAAATACGATGTTCGTACGAGAAAACTGATTTATGTCTAAACGCCAATTCGGAAAATACTGAACTTTGAAACACGATCATAAATGTGCAGAAGGCAGTAAGCTATTGAGGAGGTTTGCAGTAAAGATAATATGCTCAAAGTAAATGCAAACCGAGATTTAGAGTGGTTCAGTCAATCTTGACCTATATCCACTTTTGGCTTCCTCCACCGACGAGGTCACCGACGTCCACTAGATGCCTTCCTTCAATAGGTGAAGGCCAACCACCCTTTTACAATTTCACTCCTTTTGACAGGCTTAGGAGACAACCCTTACAGAATTTTCACTCCTCTCTTCAATGATCGAAACTTGGAAGAAAAGAGGGAGGAGAACTTTTAGCTTATACAATACTTTTGAGCTCTAAAAATCACAAAGTAAGATTGGATTTTCGGTGCCTTTTCATGCAGGAAAGGATGGGGTTTATATAGGCCCCAAACTGGTTTGAATTTGGAGCTCAAAAATATCATCTCTCGGATTTCCGAGGTCCTGGCGGTACTACCGCCATAACTAGGTGGTACTACCTCTCGGAGACCGAGCTCAGGTGGTACCACCGCTTGACAAGGGCGGTACCACCGCCCAGTCTCGCTCGGAGACTGAGCCCAGGCGGTACCACCGCCTGATAGGGGTGGTACCACCGCCCAGTCTCGCTTGGAGACTGAGCCCAAGCGGTACCACCGCCTAACCTGGGCGGTTGCACCGTCGGCCAGGAAATCTAGGTCCGAATGGGCTGATCCATTCGACCCAATTTGGGTTTGTCAAGGGCCCAATTGCCCTCAGATTAAGTTAATAGGATCACCTCCCATTCCTAGCTTAATCTATATGTTAACTACGATATTTCTTAAGACGTTTACTGCAACTTGCTCTGGTGCGTCAATCGCTTCTTCCGGCGAACTTCCGGAGAACATCCGATGAACCCTCGGCGATGCTCCGGCGGACTTCCGGCAAACTCCTGGACTTGCGATGATTCACTTGGCGAGTTCCAATGAGCTTCTTTGGCAAACTCTTAGACTTCTCGGATTTGTTCCCGCAGAACCTCCGACGACCATCCGAACTTCCGTCGAACTCTCGAACCCCTAATGTAATCATGGTCTTGACTCCAGCGCAACTCCTGCTGCATATCTTACTGCCATCGTAGTTAATCCTACATATGTAAAACATACTTTGATCTAGACAATTAATACTAAGCATTAATCAATTTGTTCAACATATCATTGGTCTCTCGACGCTTCGTCCGATTCTTCAACGCATCATCCTCTCCTGCGGCCTATTGCCCAATCGGCCAGATGACTCCGCAACTCCGATATCCTTGGCGCAATACCTACTCTTCTTGGCCCGATGCCCGAATCTACGGCTCGAAGCCTTCTGTCGATACGTCGACCAATCCACTGGCCCAACGGCCAATCTTCTGACATGTTCCTCTAGCCCAACATGATTTTTCCTGCTTTAATTGTCTCATCCTGATCGAAACATCCTGCGTCACTCAAAACGCAGATTAAAACATAAACATATTTATCAATTGGTTTCATCATTAAAATACGAGATTCAACACTTCTCTACTTCTCTTCTTCCCCCCAATGTCCCATAGATCCTCACAGAGTGCATGGGAGGCGGTGGGATAAAACTACAATTTCCCTTTTTTTCTTCGTACAACATAATAGTTTAATAACTATATTTGCTATATTTACATATAGGTCCTCCGATTTACAAATACGTCCTTATAAATAAATTTCAGAAGTGAGGGATATTACAATAGCTAACCTTACGAGGACTATTGAGTGTCGTTAGAGGATCGATCATCTACTCTTGGTGTCATAAGAGGAATATCTCATGTGTTCTTGCTCTGACAAATCCCTAACCAAGGTCATTCAGATTAAGAGAGAAAGAGTTCTCCGGGAGAATCCGATTAGAGCGAGACTCAAGCAGAAACCATATAGGTCTGATAGCATCATGTCCGGTATATGGTCTTTGAAATATTAAATGAATGAGGGACTATAGGTACATGGTAACTGAGGATAGACAAGTCCAATGGATTGGATTCCCTTGTATTGTTTGGGGACTACGGTGTAGTGGCCTAGTACGTCTACAGTCGATGAGTCGAGTGAATTATTATGGAGATAATAATTCATTGAGCCAAAAGGAGTTATGACAGGTATGACTCATGGCCAGCTCGATATTGGGCCTAGAGGGTCACACACATATGGTAAGCATTGCAATGAGTAGAGGTTCGGATATGAGATATCTGTCCGAGCCCCTATCTTATTATATATCCAATAAGCCCCTAAATTTTTTGATCGTATGGATGAGATCCAATAAGAGTCAATGAGAGATTATTGGATAGAGATCTACTAATCTAAGAGTCTTGGGTAGTTAGATGAAGATCCAATACCCAATACGGTAGGATCCGTTAGGGTTAAGTTGATAGGGGACCTCTATAAATAGGAGGAAACCAATGGTTCAGAGGCTAGAGCTTTTTGGGTTACCTCTCATATTCTCCTCTCATTCTCCTCATATAGCAGGCCTGGAGTTTTTAGGAGCATCGTCGAAGCTCTGCTATATGGATCATCACTAGAGAGGAGGGCACTTGAATTCCTTCATCCTCTCCTACAGAAATGTAAGGATTTAGGGATATACGATCTCCCTATATAACACAATCTTTCATATACGTAGTTTTAAGTTTCACGGTTTTTGCGCACCAATCTTCGTACAACAACGAACACATCTTTAGGAAATTAGGGATTTTATTTTTAATGTTCTTCCATTGCGCATGTGATGTCACCCTTAGATTTTCCTATATGTAATCCATCCTGTTAGTGAATAAAAGTACCACTGTTAATGAGTCAGCACGGTTAGGTCCATGGGCTGATGTCGGGAGTTTTTATCGGCTGAGCTGAATGCTGAGGTCGACCGGGCCCTCGCGACGGGGTGTTGATCAGCATTCTTTGGTGTGTCGATCCGGGCGCCGTGTATGCCGAGCTGCGTCTCTCCTTCTCCGGGGTGGTTGGCAGCTCATCTTTGTGAGGTGGCCGCGCCCTCGGGAAGGGGTGCTGGTTGGCGTTGGTCGGGAACCGAGCCGGTTGGCTACTCTCCTTCATGCACTAGATAGCAATTCTCGGGTGGTTGGCAGCTCATCTTTGTGAGGTGGTCGCGCCCTCGGGAAGGGGTGATGGTTGGCGTTGGTCAGGTTCCGGGCCGGTTAGCTGCTCTCCTTCATTCACTGGACAATGATTCTCGGGTGGTTGGCAGCTCGTCTTCGTGAGGTGGCCGCGCCCTCGGGAAGGGGTGCTAGTTGGCGTTGGTCGGGATCCGGGCCGGTTGGCTGCTCTCCTTCATGCACTGGACGACAATTCTCGGGTGGTTGGCAGCTCATCTTTGTGTGGTGGCCATGTTTTCCTACAAAAATGGCCCTCCCGGCGAGGCCCCACCAACGAGCAAGTCAGTCGAGTGATCGATTCATTTTTTTTCTCCTCTGGCTAGATGCTGGCCATGGGTCTTTATATTACTGTACGTAGGTCGGTCATATGTAGGTTCGCATGGTGGATGGGTCGAGCAGTGCCTTAGTACAGATTCTGACCTGACGTGTCTTGGGGGCCAAAATATGTCGTATCACTTCTCCCCCCCTCCAAGGCGTGCCGCGGGGTCCTTCAGGGGCCGAGCGGCATGCCTGGGTCAGAGTGAGGCTGATCACTCACGAGGGGAAGCTAGATTAACTCATTGCGAGGCGATTTAGAGGGGCAGTGCCCCATGCTACGAGTAGGATTGACTCTGTTGATCGGGAGACAAGGGCCTAACGAGGTAAAACCGTTGTGTCGAAACCAATGTGGCGAAACTGACGTGGCGAAAATAACATGTCGAAACCGACGTGGCATAGGTCGGATGATGGGTTTGGCATGGCTCAGAGTTACGAATGCTGAGTTTGCAAGTCGGCGAGCGAGTCAGGGCGGCTCGGTTAGAGACTTGACGAGTTGCGAGTCAGGGGGTCGACGTGGAGCGACTTGGATTTAATGGACTAGGCCGGTGATTCGGGCACTGGATCGACCAAGATGTGACTCAAGCATAAGATTGGCCGTGAGGTGTGGCTCAGGCGTTGGATCTGGCCGAGATGTGACTCAGGCATTGGATTGGCCGAGTTGCATGGCTCGAACGCTAGATTTGGCCGAGATGCGACTCGGGCATTGGATTTGGCCAAGATGTGACTCGGATGCTTGATTGGCCAAGATGCGTGGCTCGGACGCTGGATTTGGCCGAGATGCGACTCGGGCATTAGATTTGGCCGAGATGCGACTCGGGCATTGGATTTGGCCGAGATGCGACTCGGGCGTTGGATTTGGCTGAGATGCAAGGTTCGGGCATCGAATCGACCGGGATGCTACTCGGGCATCGGATTGGGCCGAGGTACGACTCGAGCATCGGATTGGGCTGAGATGCGACTTGGGCGTCGGATTGGGCCGAGGTGCGACTCGGGTATTCGATCGGGCCGAGATGTGACTCGGGCGTTTGGATTGGGCCGAGATGCAACTCGGGTGTTTGGATTGGGCCGAGATGCGACTCGGGAGTTGGATAAGCCGCGAGGTGTGGCTCGGGCATTGGATCGGGCCGAGATGTGACTCAGGCATTAGATTGGCCACGAGGCATGGCTCGGGCAATGGAGTTGGGCCTGTGGGCCAAGTGACTGTGTCCGGGCTCGGGTTTTGGTGCCGACGGGTCGCAAACCGAGAGCGATTTAGCGTGACTCGGACGGGAGATAAATCTAGGGGCCAAGTGGGTATATTTGGCTCCGAATCGGACCTAGGGACCAAATAAGTTCAGTTCCGATTCAAGTTTGGAGGCCGAGTTTATGAGCTCGGTTCTGAATTAAGTCTAGGGATCGAGTTTGTGAGCTCGGCTCCGAATTGAGTCTAGGGACCGAGTTTGCGAGCTCGGCTCTGAATTGAGTCTGGGGACCGAGTTTGTGAGCTCGGCTCCATATTGAGTCTGGGGACTAAGTTTGTGAGCTTGGCTCCGAATTGAGTTAGGGGACCGAGTTTGTGAGCCCGGCTCTGAAATGAGTCTAGGGGCTGAGTTTGTGAGCTGGGCTCCGAATTGAGTCTGGGGACCGAGTTTGCAAGCTCGGCTCTGGATTAAGGCTGGGGACCGAGTTTGTGAGCTCGGCTCTGTTAGGATCGAGAGCACTAAGAGGGGGGGGGTGAATTAGTGCAGCGGAAATCTTACAGCGATTAAAAACCAAAAGCTGCGTTCGTTCAATAAAAGCTATTATGATGCAAAAGCTAATTCTCAGTTTGTATCTAAGTGCAGTTTGCGTCTAAGCGCAGATTGCGTCTAAGCGCAGTTTGCGTCTAAACACAGTTTGCGTCTAAGCGCAGTTTGCGTCTAAGCGCAGTTTGCGTCTAAGCACAGTTTGCGTCTAAACACAGTTTGCGTCTAAGCGCAGTTTTGCGTCTAAGCGCAGTTTACGTCTAAACTCAGATTTACGTCTAAACGCAGTTTTACGTCTAAACGCAGATTTACGTCTAAACGCAGATTTACGTCTAAACTTTGAAACTCGTTTGTATACTCGCAGAAGGCAGTATGCAGTTGAAATCAAGACGTAAACGTGAACTGAGAACTGATGATTGTGAGAGGAAAGCCGATTTACGTCTAAATGCAGTTTTACGTCTAAATGTTGAAACTCGTTCGTAAAATTGTAGAGGACAGTTTGCAGTTATCAATAGGATCAAAATGTAAGTGTAAACTGCAAAGAAACTCTTTCGTAAAAGCACGGAAGACAGTTCTGCAGAATCAAACGTAAACGTAAACTGTAATGTACGAAAATACGAATTTACGTCTGAATGCAGATTCGGAAGAACAGCACTTAGAACTTGTTCGTGAGAGCGCAGAGAGCAGTAGTAATGGAGGAGGTTTGCAGTAATGATAAAGTGCTCAAAAATAAACGCAAACCAGAGATTTAGAGTGGTTCGGTCAGCCTTGACCTACTCCACTTTTGGCTTCCTCCATCGACGAGGTTGCCGACGTCAACTAGGGGCCTTCCTTCAATAGGCGAAGGCCAAACTTCCCTTTTACAGTTTCTCTCCTTTTGACAGGCTCAGGAGACAACCTTTACAGACCTTTCTCTCCTCACTTTACAACTGAAAACTTGAAGAACAGAAGGAGGAGACTTAAAGGCTTTACAACACTTTTGAGCTCTTAGAATCACAGAAAAGATCAAGATTTCGGTGTAGGTCTGTATCTTTTCAGTGCTGAATGGGTGGGGTATTTATAGGCCCCAACCCAATTCAAATTTCGAGCTCAAAACGATCAAATCCCGGAATTCCGGGATCAGGCGGTTGCACCTCTTGACTGGAGAGGTGGCACCGCCTGGCAGAGCTCGAAGTCTGAGCTCAGGCGGTTGCACCTCTCGACTGGAGAGGTGGCACCGCCTGGCAGAGCTCGAAGACTGAGCTCGGACGGTTCCACCTTCTCTGTCAGGGGTGGTTGCACCTTCCTGCCAGAGCTCGAAGACCGAGCTCAGGCGGTGCATCTCCTGACCAGAGAAGTTTCTCTTCTCTGCTAGAGGTGGTTGCACCTCTCTGCCAGAGGTGGTTGCACCACTCTGCCAGAGCTTGAAGACCGAGCTCAGGCGGTGCATCTCCTGTCCAGAGAGGTTGCAGCTCTCTGCTAGAGCTCGAAGACCGAGCTCGGTGGTTGCATCGCCTGCCAGAGCTCGGAACTTGAGCTCTGGCGGTGCTACCTCTCGACAGAGGAGGTTGCACCGCCCAGTCTCGCTTGGAGACTGAGCCCTGGGCAGTTGCACCTCTTGGCTGGGGCGGTTGCACCGCCCAGTCTCGCTGGGAGACTTAGCCTGGGCGGTGGCACCTCCCTGCCTGGGCGGTTGCACCTCCCACAGCTACTTGGGTTCGAATGGGTTGAACCATTCGACCCAACTTGAGTTCTTCAGGGGCCCAATTGCCCCAGGATTAAGCTAATGGGATCACCTCCCATTTCTAACTTAATCACCGTGCTAACTACGATTAAATCTAAGACAATTTCTGCAGCTTTGCTTCGGTACGTCAATCGCTTCTTCCGGCGAGTTTCCGGCGAACTTCCGTCGATCATCCGATGAACCCTCGGTGATGCTTCTGCGGACTTCCGGCAAACTCCTGGACTTTGCGACGATCCAATTGGCGAGTTCCGACGAGCTTCGCTTGGCAAGCTTCTGGACTTCTCGGATTTGTTCTCGCAGAACCTCCGACGACCGTCCGTACTTCCGTCGAACTCTCGAACTCCCAACGTGATCATGAACTTGACTCCGGCGCAACTCCTGCTGCTTGTCTATCTTTCATCGTAGTTAATCCTGCACACTTAAAACAAAACTTCGATCGAGACAATTAATCCTAAGCAATTAACCAAGTTGTCCGGCATGTCATTGGTCCCTCGACGCTTCGTCTGATTCTTCGGCGCATCGTCCTCTCCTGCGGCCTATTGCCCAATCGGCCAGTTGACTCCGCAACTCCGATATCCTTGGCACAATACCCGCTCTACTTGGCCCGATGCCCGAGTCCACGGCCCGAAGCCTTCTGTCGATACGTCGACCGATCCACCGGCCCGACGTCCAATCTTCTGACATGTTCCTCCGGCACAACATGATTTTCCTGCTTTAATTGTCTCATCCTGATCAAAGCATCCTGCGTCACTCAAAACGCAGATTAAATCATAAACATATATCAAGTAGTTTCATCATCAAAATACGAGATTCAACAGTCTCCCCCTTTTTGATGATGACAACCACTTGATGACGGAGTTAAACTTAACTCCCGGAGTTTAAACAAACTCCCCCTATCAATATGCCATATTGATAGAACCTTGAATTCAACCTGAATTCAAGTCATTGCAATATTCATCATGAATACTTGCAACACGTCAACATGAACATATGCATAAACTTATGCATCACATGTCATGTCATCAACATACTTCTCCCCCTTTGTCATCAACAAAAAGGAGAAGTACCACAATCAAGTGTTTGTGATATTGGTTCAATTCATTGCATGAAAAACATAGTATCAAGTTTTATCATAATGCAATCTTTGGAGCTAGAAGATTTAGCAAGTATTTCATCATGCTTAGAACATTCATGCTATCAAGTTTTAGATATGCAAGTTTTATAGCATATAAGATAGCAAGTTCTACATCATGTAAGCTAGCAAATTAGAGATGTTCAAGAAGGCAACTCTTGCTTCTTGAAAATTTTGCTCACTTTGCTAGATGCGCAAGTTAGCATTTTTGCCTCTTTTGAGATAGCAACTTTTTGCTTCTCTTTAGACCAACAAGCTAGCAATTTTTACGATATACAAGTTTCACAATATATAAGCTAGCAAAAATTTCGAAAGCAAATACAAGATAGCTTTCTTGTGTAAGCTCATGATTCTTGCTTCCTATTGCAATGTGCAAATTGCAAGTTTTGCTTCAACTAAGATATTCAAGATAGTGATGTTCAAGAAGACAATTTTTCTTCTTGAAATGAGCAAGTTAGCAATCTTTGCTACTTAAGATAGGCAAGCAAGCAGTCAAGTTTTTGCATCTTCTTGACTTGTACAAGCTAGCTATCTCCCCCTTTGTCATTGTAAAAAAGGAAGAGAGAATACAGTTTTGTACTTCTTTTTTCCTTTTACAACGATTTCAAAATCATGACAAAGGATGAATAATCAAGTTATGAATGTCAAGACAATTTTTCATCATGAATATTTTATCATTGCATGCATCATTATCATAAGTTGAAGTATTACATGCATGATATCATATCACCATTCATAATTACATTAATGTTTCAATATAGCAATTTCTTCTCAAAATGTGTAACTTGGCACTCATAGCATTTTAGATCATGATTTACATCATATGCAATACATCACATCATAATTAGAAAGCAAGTATTGCATGCATAATTGCACATCATAAATGTTTCATATCATGATGGTATCAATTTTGTCAAATTATATCCTACCATGCATGATCAAAACTTCTCCCCATTTTATCATTGAAAACAAGAAGAAAGTAGGGGGTAGAGCATAAAAGTATTAAATATTTTAATCATTTCAAGGCATCATAGATCAAGTTATGATTCGTGATTCATCATAAAGCAAGTTAGTTTTCAATCATCACATAAGGCATTTAAGGAATTTTTGAAACATAGGAGAATGATTAATTTAAGCATACAATGTTTCAATCCAATTCAAGTCATGAATATCAATGCTTTCATATTGTGAGTATCAATTCATGAATACCACAGGATATTATTTGTGACTTCAATTTTGCAAGATCAAGATTATGATTCAAATCAAATCATTAACTTGAAATTCATAATCAAGTCATTAAAATTAATTTCGAGATTCACAAAATATCATGAAATCATTAATCTCGATCAGATGGGAAAAGCATTTTCTTTTTAAGTGATTCTTTTAACGCATCATAAAAAAAAACTCATTCATAATTCAAGTGATTTACAAGATATCATAAATGAATTTATCACTTGTATTTCATCAAAATCGAGAACTCTAGAGATAGAAAATGATTGAAGCATTTAACATGATTGATGCATGATTCATATTTAAAGTGTATCTTATATCGTAAATACGAATCAAGCATTTGTCAAATCTGAAATCATCCTCAAAATTACATTCAATAAATTCATGTATGACAAGCATAGATTTATTGAAAAATCAATAAGATAGAGGATTACATTTCAAGTGTTCATCAATTGTAGCATTTCATCATGTGGTAAGATATCAATGCGTAAAACTGTGAAGCAAGATTTTGTTTGATATCTTGATACAGGGCATATAGCAATGATAGCAATCATATATTTCTTGGTGATGCAAGCATGGGATAATCATAGCATAGTGTTTATAGCATCAATTCATATATTTCTCCCCTTTTTTAAGTGTTTCATCTTAAGTGATCGATTTCATGTTAGCATGCCTTTTCATTTATGTCAAATGAAAACATGCATCAACGTTTAGGATCGTAAAATGAATTTCATCATAAAACCATCAATCACAAAAATCATCATGTATATCTCATGCATGAAATTGTCAATCGAAATATTTAATTTCATCATTATGCATTTCTTCAAATCAAACATGATCTTTAATCAAAATCGAGAAATAACAATGGAAATTAACGTAATGCACATTATTACTTCTTAACCATGATTTCATATTTTCAATCAAGATCATTTTATTTGTTTATCATAAAATATGCAATATTATCATTTTTGAAATTACTTAGTATGATCATAATAATTTTTTTTTTTTTTTTAACATGTAATTTTTAAGAAAATTAATTCTAAACTAAAAGAGAAAGATACATCATGAAAGCATCAAGTAATTTCAAAATAAATTAGGGGGATTTCGATTACCTCATCATTGTAGGCTGTTAAGGCGTAGTTTGCCGCCTTGCTTTTGTTGACTTTCTCTTCTTCGGAGGAGCTCGATTCATCCCAGTTTTTGTTCTTCTTCTTGCGTTTAAAGCAAGTAGTTTGATTCTTTTTGCTTTTTAATTTTCGTTTCATTTGTAGTTTAAGTTCACCATCACTTGAGCTTATGCTCGAGTGGTCTTCAAATGTTCTATGTCCCAAATCCTTCCTGTTCTTTGGAAGGTGGTTCTCAAGTTCTTCACGTGCATTGCACGTCATTTCATATGTGATCAATGAACCAATTAGTTCTTCAAGTGGAAATTGGTTCAAGTTTTTCGATTCATGAATAGCAGTTACTTTTGAATCCCAAGTTTTAGAAAGTGAGCGCAAAACTTTGTTAACGAGTTCAAAATCCGAAAAGCTTTTACCAAGTGAATTTAAACCATTGACGACATCCGTAAAACGGGTGTACATGTCAACAATGGTTTCGCTTGGTTTCATATGAAAAAGCTCAAAATCATGCAGTAAAATATTAACTTTCGAGTCTTTGACTCTACTAGTTCCCTCATGCGTGATTTCAAGAGTGCGCCAAATATCGAAAGCCGTTTCGCACAAAGAAACCCGATTGAACTCATTTTTGTCCAAAGCGCAAAATAAGGCATTCATAGCCTTTGCGTTTAAAGAAAAATACTTCTTCTCTAAATCCGACCATTCGTTCGTCGGTTTAGAGGGAAGTTGAAAACCATTTTCAACGATATTCCATAAATCCAGATTTAGAGAAATCAAGAAAACTCTCATTCGAGTTTTCCA
Organism: Musa acuminata AAA Group; assembly: GCF_036884655.1. Taxonomy (NCBI): domain Eukaryota; kingdom Viridiplantae; phylum Streptophyta; class Magnoliopsida; order Zingiberales; family Musaceae; genus Musa; species Musa acuminata. The sequence continues at coordinate 18,273,096 of NC_088349.1, forward strand.
GTAAGTGTAGTCCAATCCGTTAAAGAACGGTGGACGAAAGACCGAAAAGCCCTCTTGAAGAGCCATTTCTCTCGGGTGTAAATCCGAAATGAGAGATACCCCGCTCTGATACCAATTGTTAGGATCGAGAGCACTAAGAGGGGGGGGGTGAATTAGTGCAGCGGAAATCTTACAGCGATTAAAAACCAAAAGCTGCGTTCGTTCAATAAAAGCTATTATGATGCAAAAGCTAATTCTCAGTTTGTACCTAAGTGCAGTTTGCGTCTAAGCGCAGATTGCGTCTAAGCGCAGTTTGCGTCTAAACACAGTTTGCGTCTAAGCGCAGTTTGCATCTAAGCGCAGTTTGCGTCTAAACACAGTTTGCGTCTAAGCGCAGTTTTGCGTCTAAGCGCAGTTTACGTCTAAACTCAGATTTACGTCTAAACGCAGTTTTACGTCTAAACGCAGATTTACGTCTAAACGCAGATTTACGTCTAAACTTTGAAACTCGTTTGTATACTCGCAGAAGGCAGTATGCAGTTGAAATCAAGACGTAAACGTGAACTGAGAACTGATGATTGTGAGAGGAAAGCCGATTTACGTCTAAATGCAGTTTTACGTCTAAATGTTGAAACTCGTTCGTAAAATTGTAGAGGAAAGTTTGCAGTTATCAATAGGATCAAAATGTAAGTGTAAACTGCAAAGAAACTCTTTCGTAAAAGCACGGAAGACAGTTCTGCAGAATCAAACGTAAACGTAAACTGTAATGTACGAAAATATGAATTTACGTCTGAATGCAGATTCGGAAGAACAGCACTTAGAACTTGTTCGTGAGAGCGCAGAGAGCAGTAGTAATGGAGGAGGTTTGCAGTAATGATAAAGTGCTCAAAAATAAACGCAAACCAGAGATTTAGAGTGGTTCGGTCAGCCTTGACCTACTCCACTTTTGGCTTCCTCCACCGACGAGGTTGCCGACGTCAACTAGGGGCCTTCCTTCAATAGGCGAAGGCCAAACTTCCCTTTTACAGTTTCTCTCCTTTTGACAGGCTCAGGAGACAACCTTTACAGACCTTTCTCTCCTCACTTTACAACTGAAAACTTGAAGAACAGAAGGAGGAGACTTAAAGGCTTTACAACACTTTTGAGCTCTTAGAATCACAGAAAAGATCAAGATTTCGGTGTAGGTCTGTATCTTTTCAGTGCTGAATGGGTGGGGTATTTATAGGCCCCAACCCAATTCAAATTTCGAGCTCAAAACGATCAAATCCCGGAATTCCGGGATCAGGCGGTTGCACCTCTTGACTGGAGAGGTGGCACCGCCTGGCAGAGCTCGAAGTCTGAGCTCAGGCGGTTGCACCTCTCGACTGGAGAGGTGGCACCGCCTGGCAGAGCTCGAAGACTGAGCTCGGACGGTTCCACCTTCTCTGTCAGGGGTGGTTGCACCTTCCTGCCAGAGCTCGAAGACCGAGCTCAGGCGGTGCATCTCCTGACCAGAGAAGTTTCTCTTCTCTACCAGAGGTGGTTGCACCTCTCTGCCAGAGGTGGTTGCACCTCTCTGCTAGAGGTGGTTGCACCACTCTGCCAGAGCTTGAAGACCGAGCTCAGGCGGTGCATCTCCTGTCCAGAGAGGTTGCAGCTCTCTGCTAGAGCTCGAAGACCGAGCTCGGTGGTTGCATCGCCTGCCAGAGCTCGGAACTTGAGCTCTGGCGGTGCTACCTCTCGACAGAGGAGGTTGCACCGCCCAGTCTCGCTTGGAGACTGAGCCCTGGGCGGTTGCACCTCTTGGCTGGGGCGGTTGCACCGCCCAGTCTCGCTGGGAGACTTAGCCTGGGCGGTGGCACCTCCCTGCCTGGGCGGTTGCACCTCCCACAGCTACTTGGGTTCGAATGGGTTGAACCATTCGACCCAACTTGAGTTCTTCAGGGGCCCAATTGCCCCAGGATTAAGCTAATGGGATCACCTCCCATTTCTAACTTAATCACCGTGCTAACTACGATTAAATCTAAGACAATTTCTGCAGCTTTGCTTCGGTACGTCAATCGCTTCTTCCGGCGAGTTTCCGGCGAACTTCCGTCGATCATCCGATGAACCCTCGGTGATGCTTCTGCGGACTTCTGGCAAACTCCTGGACTTTGCGACGATCCACTTGGCGAGTTCCGACGAGCTTCGCTTGGCAAGCTTCTGGACTTCTCGGATCTGTTCTCGCAGAACCTCCGACGACCGTCCGTACTTCCGTCGAACTCTCGAACTCCCAACGTGATCATGAACTTGACTCCGGCGCAACTCCTGCTGCTTGTCTATCTTTCATCGTAGTTAATCCTGCACACTTAAAACAAAACTTCGATCGAGACAATTAATCCTAAGCAATTAACCAAGTTGTCCGGCATGTCATTGGTCCCTCGACGCTTCGTCTGATTCTTCGGCGCATCGTCCTCTCCTGCGGCCTATTGCCCAATCGGCCAGTTGACTCCGCAACTCCGATATCCTTGGCACAATACCCGCTCTACTTGGCCCGATGCCCGAGTCCACGGCCCGAAGCCTTCTGTCGATACGTCGACCGATCCACCGGCCCGACGTCCAATCTTCTGACATGTTCCTCCGGCACAACATGATTTTCCTGCTTTAATTGTCTCATCCTGATCAAAGCATCCTGCGTCACTCAAAACGCAGATTAAATCATAAACATATATCAAGTAGTTTCATCATCAAAATACGAGATTCAACAGTCTCCCCCTTTTTGATGATGACAACCACTTGATGACGGAGTTAAACTTAACTCCCGGAGTTTAAACAAACTCCCCCTATCAATATGCCATATTGATAGAACCTTGAATTCAACCTGAATTCAAGTCATTGCAATATTCATCATGAATACTTGCAACACGTCAACATGAACATATGCATAAACTTATGCATCACATGTCATGTCATCAACATACTTCTCCCCCTTTGTCATCAACAAAAAGGAGAAGTACCACAATCAAGTGTTTGTGATATTGGTTCAATTCATTGCATGAAAAACATAGTATCAAGTTTTATCATAATGCAATCTTTGGAGCTAGAAGATTTAGCAAGTATTTCATCATGCTTAGAACATTCATGCTATCAAGTTTTAGATATGCAAGTTTTATAGCATATAAGATAGCAAGTTCTACATCATGTAAGCTAGCAAATTAGAGATGTTCAAGAAGGCAACTCTTGCTTCTTGAAAATTTTGCTCACTTTGCTAGATGCGCAAGTTAGCATTTTTGCCTCTTTTGAGATAGCAACTTTTTGCTTCTCTTTAGACCAACAAGCTAGCAATTTTTACGATATACAAGTTTCACAATATATAAGCTAGCAAAAATTTCGAAAGCAAATACAAGATAGCTTTCTTGTGTAAGCTCATGATTCTTGCTTCCTATTGCAATGTGCAAATTGCAAGTTTTGCTTCAACTAAGATATTCAAGATAGTGATGTTCAAGAAGACAATTTTTCTTCTTGAAATGAGCAAGTTAGCAATCTTTGCTACTTAAGATAGGCAAGCAAGCAGTCAAGTTTTTGCATCTTCTTGACTTGTACAAGCTAGCTATCTCCCCCTTTGTCATTGTAAAAAAGGAAGAGAGAATACAGTTTTGTACTTCTTTTTTCCTTTTACAACGATTTCAAAATCATGACAAAGGATGAATAATCAAGTTATGAATGTCAAGACAATTTTTCATCATGAATATTTTATCATTGCATGCATCATTATCATAAGTTGAAGTATTACATGCATGATATCATATCACCATTCATAATTACATTAATGTTTCAATATAGCAATTTCTTCTCAAAATGTGTAACTTGGCACTCATAGCATTTTAGATCATGATTTACATCATATGCAATACATCACATCATAATTAGAAAGCAAGTATTGCATGCATAATTGCACATCATAAATGTTTCATATCATGATGGTATCAATTTTGTCAAATTATATCCTACCATGCATGATCAAAACTTCTCCCCATTTTATCATTGAAAACAAGAAGAAAGTAGGGGGTAGAGCATAAAAGTATTAAATATTTTAATCATTTCAAGGCATCATAGATCAAGTTATGATTCGTGATTCATCATAAAGCAAGTTAGTTTTCAATCATCACATAAGGCATTTAAGGAATTTTTGAAACATAGGAGAATGATTAATTTAAGCATACAATGTTTCAATCCAATTCAAGTCATGAATATCAATGCTTTCATATTGTGAGTATCAATTCATGAATACCACAGGATATTATTTGTGACTTCAATTTTGCAAGATCAAGATTATGATTCAAATCAAATCATTAACTTGAAATTCATAATCAAGTCATTAAAATTAATTTCGAGATTCACAAAATATCATGAAATCATTAATCTCGATCAGATGGGAAAAGCATTTTCTTTTTAAGTGATTCTTTTAACGCATCATAAAAAAAAACTCATTCATAATTCAAGTGATTTACAAGATATCATAAATGAATTTATCACTTGTATTTCATCAAAATCGAGAACTCTAGAGATAGAAAATGATTGAAGCATTTAACATGATTGATGCATGATTCATATTTAAAGTGTATCTTATATCGTAAATACGAATCAAGCATTTGTCAAATCTGAAATCATCCTCAAAATTACATTCAATAAATTCATGTATGACAAGCATAGATTTATTGAAAAATCAATAAGATAGAGGATTACATTTCAAGTGTTCATCAATTGTAGCATTTCATCATGTGGTAAGATATCAATGCGTAAAACTGTGAAGCAAGATTTTGTTTGATATCTTGATACAGGGCATATAGCAATGATAGCAATCATATATTTCTTGGTGATGCAAGCATGGGATAATCATAGCATAGTGTTTATAGCATCAATTCATATATTTCTCCCCTTTTTTAAGTGTTTCATCTTAAGTGATCGATTTCATGTTAGCATGCCTTTTCATTTATGTCAAATGAAAACATGCATCAACGTTTAGGATCGTAAAATGAATTTCATCATAAAACCATCAATCACAAAAATCATCATGTATATCTCATGCATGAAATTGTCAATCGAAATATTTAATTTCATCATTATGCATTTCTTCAAATCAAACATGATCTTTAATCAAAATCGAGAAATAACAATGGAAATTAACGTAATGCACATTATTACTTCTTAACCATGATTTCATATTTTCAATCAAGATCATTTTATTTGTTTATCATAAAATATGCAATATTATCATTTTTGAAATTACTTAGTATGATCATAATAATTTTTTTTTTTTTTTTAACATGTAATTTTTAAGAAAATTAATTCTAAACTAAAAGAGAAAGATACATCATGAAAGCATCAAGTAATTTCAAAATAAATTAGGGGGATTTCGATTACCTCATCATTGTAGGCTGTTAAGGCGTAGTTTGCCGCCTTGCTTTTGTTGACTTTCTCTTCTTCGGAGGAGCTCGATTCATCCCAGTTTTTGTTCTTCTTCTTGCGTTTAAAGCAAGTAGTTTGATTCTTTTTGCTTTTTAATTTTCGTTTCATTTGTAGTTTAAGTTCACCATCACTTGAGCTTATGCTCGAGTGGTCTTCAAATGTTCTATGTCCCAAATCCTTCCTGTTCTTTGGAAGGTGGTTCTCAAGTTCTTCACGTGCATTGCACGTCATTTCATATGTGATCAATGAACCAATTAGTTCTTCAAGTGGAAATTGGTTCAAGTTTTTCGATTCATGAATAGCAGTTACTTTTGAATCCCAAGTTTTAGAAAGTGAGCGCAAAACTTTGTTAACGAGTTCAAAATCCGAAAAGCTTTTACCAAGTGAATTTAAACCATTGACGACATCCGTAAAACGGGTGTACATGTCAACAATGGTTTCGCTTGGTTTCATATGAAAAAGCTCAAAATCATGCAGTAAAATATTAACTTTCGAGTCTTTGACTCTACTAGTTCCCTCATGCGTGATTTCAAGAGTGCGCCAAATATCGAAAGCCGTTTCGCACAAAGAAACCCGATTGAACTCATTTTTGTCCAAAGCGCAAAATAAGGCATTCATAGCCTTTGCGTTTAAAGAAAAATACTTCTTCTCTAAATCCGACCATTCGTTCGTCGGTTTAGAGGGAAGTTGAAAACCATTTTCAACGATATTCCATAAATCCAGATTTAGAGAAATCAAGAAAACTCTCATTCGAGTTTTCCAGTAAGTGTAGTCCAATCCGTTAAAGAACGGTGGACGAAAGACCGAAAAGCCCTCTTGAAGAGCCATTTCTCTCGGGTGTAAATCCGAAATGAGAGATACCCCGCTCTGATACCAATTGTTAGGATCGAGAGCACTAAGAGGGGGGGGGTGAATTAGTGCAGCGGAAATCTTACAGCGATTAAAAACCAAAAGCTGCGTTCGTTCAATAAAAGCTATTATGATGCAAAAGCTAATTCTCAGTTTGTACCTAAGTGCAGTTTGCGTCTAAGCGCAGATTGCGTCTAAGCGCAGTTTGCGTCTAAACACAGTTTGCGTCTAAGCGCAGTTTGCGTCTAAGCGCAGTTTGCGTCTAAACACAGTTTGCGTCTAAGCGCAGTTTTGCGTCTAAGCGCAGTTTACGTCTAAACTCAGATTTACGTCTAAACGCAGTTTTACGTCTAAACGCAGATTTACGTCTAAACGCAGATTTACGTCTAAACTTTGAAACTCGTTTGTATACTCGCAGAAGGCAGTATGCAGTTGAAATCAAGACGTAAACGTGAACTGAGAACTGATGATTGTGAGAGGAAAGCCGATTTACGTCTAAATGCAGTTTTACGTCTAAATGTTGAAACTCGTTCGTAAAATTGTAGAGGAAAGTTTGCAGTTATCAATAGGATCAAAATGTAAGTGTAAACTGCAAAGAAACTCTTTCGTAAAAGCACGGAAGACAGTTCTGCAGAATCAAACGTAAACGTAAACTGTAATGTACGAAAATATGAATTTACGTCTGAATGCAGATTCGGAAGAACAGCACTTAGAACTTGTTCGTGAGAGCGCAGAGAGCAGTAGTAATGGAGGAGGTTTGCAGTAATGATAAAGTGCTCAAAAATAAACGCAAACCAGAGATTTAGAGTGGTTCGGTCAGCCTTGACCTACTCCACTTTTGGCTTCCTCCACCGACGAGGTTGCCGACGTCAACTAGGGGCCTTCCTTCAATAGGCGAAGGCCAAACTTCCCTTTTACAGTTTCTCTCCTTTTGACAGGCTCAGGAGACAACCTTTACAGACCTTTCTCTCCTCACTTTACAACTGAAAACTTGAAGAACAGAAGGAGGAGACTTAAAGGCTTTACAACACTTTTGAGCTCTTAGAATCACAGAAAAGATCAAGATTTCGGTGTAGGTCTGTATCTTTTCAGTGCTGAATGGGTGGGGTATTTATAGGCCCCAACCCAATTCAAATTTCGAGCTCAAAACGATCAAATCCCGGAATTCCGGGATCAGGCGGTTGCACCTCTTGACTGGAGAGGTGGCACCGCCTGGCAGAGCTCGAAGTCTGAGCTCAGGCGGTTGCACCTCTCGACTGGAGAGGTGGCACCGCCTGGCAGAGCTCGAAGACTGAGCTCGGACGGTTCCACCTTCTCTGTCAGGGGTGGTTGCACCTTCCTGCCAGAGCTCGAAGACCGAGCTCAGGCGGTGCATCTCCTGACCAGAGAAGTTTCTCTTCTCTACCAGAGGTGGTTGCACCTCTCTGCCAGAGGTGGTTGCACCTCTCTGCTAGAGGTGGTTGCACCACTCTGCCAGAGCTTGAAGACCGAGCTCAGGCGGTGCATCTCCTGTCCAGAGAGGTTGCAGCTCTCTGCTAGAGCTCGAAGACCGAGCTCGGTGGTTGCATCGCCTGCCAGAGCTCGGAACTTGAGCTCTGGCGGTGCTACCTCTCGACAGAGGAGGTTGCACCGCCCAGTCTCGCTTGGAGACTGAGCCCTGGGCGGTTGCACCTCTTGGCTGGGGCGGTTGCACCGCCCAGTCTCGCTGGGAGACTTAGCCTGGGCGGTGGCACCTCCCTGCCTGGGCGGTTGCACCTCCCACAGCTACTTGGGTTCGAATGGGTTGAACCATTCGACCCAACTTGAGTTCTTCAGGGGCCCAATTGCCCCAGGATTAAGCTAATGGGATCACCTCCCATTTCTAACTTAATCACCGTGCTAACTACGATTAAATCTAAGACAATTTCTGCAGCTTTGCTTCGGTACGTCAATCGCTTCTTCCGGCGAGTTTCCGGCGAACTTCCGTCGATCATCCGATGAACCCTCGGTGATGCTTCTGCGGACTTCTGGCAAACTCCTGGACTTTGCGACGATCCACTTGGCGAGTTCCGACGAGCTTCGCTTGGCAAGCTTCTGGACTTCTCGGATCTGTTCTCGCAGAACCTCCGACGACCGTCCGTACTTCCGTCGAACTCTCGAACTCCCAACGTGATCATGAACTTGACTCCGGCGCAACTCCTGCTGCTTGTCTATCTTTCATCGTAGTTAATCCTGCACACTTAAAACAAAACTTCGATCGAGACAATTAATCCTAAGCAATTAACCAAGTTGTCCGGCATGTCATTGGTCCCTCGACGCTTCGTCTGATTCTTCGGCGCATCGTCCTCTCCTGCGGCCTATTGCCCAATCGGCCAGTTGACTCCGCAACTCCGATATCCTTGGCACAATACCCGCTCTACTTGGCCCGATGCCCGAGTCCACGGCCCGAAGCCTTCTGTCGATACGTCGACCGATCCACCGGCCCGACGTCCAATCTTCTGACATGTTCCTCCGGCACAACATGATTTTCCTGCTTTAATTGTCTCATCCTGATCAAAGCATCCTGCGTCACTCAAAACGCAGATTAAATCATAAACATATATCAAGTAGTTTCATCATCAAAATACGAGATTCAACAGTCTCCCCCTTTTTGATGATGACAACCACTTGATGACGGAGTTAAACTTAACTCCCGGAGTTTAAACAAACTCCCCCTATCAATATGCCATATTGATAGAACCTTGAATTCAACCTGAATTCAAGTCATTGCAATATTCATCATGAATACTTGCAACACGTCAACATGAACATATGCATAAACTTATGCATCACATGTCATGTCATCAACATACTTCTCCCCCTTTGTCATCAACAAAAAGGAGAAGTACCACAATCAAGTGTTTGTGATATTGGTTCAATTCATTGCATGAAAAACATAGTATCAAGTTTTATCATAATGCAATCTTTGGAGCTAGAAGATTTAGCAAGTATTTCATCATGCTTAGAACATTCATGCTATCAAGTTTTAGATATGCAAGTTTTATAGCATATAAGATAGCAAGTTCTACATCATGTAAGCTAGCAAATTAGAGATGTTCAAGAAGGCAACTCTTGCTTCTTGAAAATTTTGCTCACTTTGCTAGATGCGCAAGTTAGCATTTTTGCCTCTTTTGAGATAGCAACTTTTTGCTTCTCTTTAGACCAACAAGCTAGCAATTTTTACGATATACAAGTTTCACAATATATAAGCTAGCAAAAATTTCGAAAGCAAATACAAGATAGCTTTCTTGTGTAAGCTCATGATTCTTGCTTCCTATTGCAATGTGCAAATTGCAAGTTTTGCTTCAACTAAGATATTCAAGATAGTGATGTTCAAGAAGACAATTTTTCTTCTTGAAATGAGCAAGTTAGCAATCTTTGCTACTTAAGATAGGCAAGCAAGCAGTCAAGTTTTTGCATCTTCTTGACTTGTACAAGCTAGCTATCTCCCCCTTTGTCATTGTAAAAAAGGAAGAGAGAATACAGTTTTGTACTTCTTTTTTCCTTTTACAACGATTTCAAAATCATGACAAAGGATGAATAATCAAGTTATGAATGTCAAGACAATTTTTCATCATGAATATTTTATCATTGCATGCATCATTATCATAAGTTGAAGTATTACATGCATGATATCATATCACCATTCATAATTACATTAATGTTTCAATATAGCAATTTCTTCTCAAAATGTGTAACTTGGCACTCATAGCATTTTAGATCATGATTTACATCATATGCAATACATCACATCATAATTAGAAAGCAAGTATTGCATGCATAATTGCACATCATAAATGTTTCATATCATGATGGTATCAATTTTGTCAAATTATATCCTACCATGCATGATCAAAACTTCTCCCCATTTTATCATTGAAAACAAGAAGAAAGTAGGGGGTAGAGCATAAAAGTATTAAATATTTTAATCATTTCAAGGCATCATAGATCAAGTTATGATTCGTGATTCATCATAAAGCAAGTTAGTTTTCAATCATCACATAAGGCATTTAAGGAATTTTTGAAACATAGGAGAATGATTAATTTAAGCATACAATGTTTCAATCCAATTCAAGTCATGAATATCAATGCTTTCATATTGTGAGTATCAATTCATGAATACCACAGGATATTATTTGTGACTTCAATTTTGCAAGATCAAGATTATGATTCAAATCAAATCATTAACTTGAAATTCATAATCAAGTCATTAAAATTAATTTCGAGATTCACAAAATATCATGAAATCATTAATCTCGATCAGATGGGAAAAGCATTTTCTTTTTAAGTGATTCTTTTAACGCATCATAAAAAAAAACTCATTCATAATTCAAGTGATTTACAAGATATCATAAATGAATTTATCACTTGTATTTCATCAAAATCGAGAACTCTAGAGATAGAAAATGATTGAAGCATTTAACATGATTGATGCATGATTCATATTTAAAGTGTATCTTATATCGTAAATACGAATCAAGCATTTGTCAAATCTGAAATCATCCTCAAAATTACATTCAATAAATTCATGTATGACAAGCATAGATTTATTGAAAAATCAATAAGATAGAGGATTACATTTCAAGTGTTCATCAATTGTAGCATTTCATCATGTGGTAAGATATCAATGCGTAAAACTGTGAAGCAAGATTTTGTTTGATATCTTGATACAGGGCATATAGCAATGATAGCAATCATATATTTCTTGGTGATGCAAGCATGGGATAATCATAGCATAGTGTTTATAGCATCAATTCATATATTTCTCCCCTTTTTTAAGTGTTTCATCTTAAGTGATCGATTTCATGTTAGCATGCCTTTTCATTTATGTCAAATGAAAACATGCATCAACGTTTAGGATCGTAAAATGAATTTCATCATAAAACCATCAATCACAAAAATCATCATGTATATCTCATGCATGAAATTGTCAATCGAAATATTTAATTTCATCATTATGCATTTCTTCAAATCAAACATGATCTTTAATCAAAATCGAGAAATAACAATGGAAATTAACGTAATGCACATTATTACTTCTTAACCATGATTTCATATTTTCAATCAAGATCATTTTATTTGTTTATCATAAAATATGCAATATTATCATTTTTGAAATTACTTAGTATGATCATAATAATTTTTTTTTTTTTTTAACATGTAATTTTTAAGAAAATTAATTCTAAACTAAAAGAGAAAGATACATCATGAAAGCATCAAGTAATTTCAAAATAAATTAGGGGGATTTCGATTACCTCATCATTGTAGGCTGTTAAGGCGTAGTTTGCCGCCTTGCTTTTGTTGACTTTCTCTTCTTCGGAGGAGCTCGATTCATCCCAGTTTTTGTTCTTCTTCTTGCGTTTAAAGCAAGTAGTTTGATTCTTTTTGCTTTTTAATTTTCATTTCATTTGTAGTTTAAGTTCACCATCACTTGAGCTTATGCTCGAGTGGTCTTCAAATGTTCTATGTCCCAAATCCTTCCTGTTCTTTGGAAGGTGGTTCTCAAGTTCTTCACGTGCATTGCACGTCATTTCATATGTGATCAATGAACCAATTAGTTCTTCAAGTGGAAATTGGTTCAAGTTTTTCGATTCTTGAATAGCAGTTACTTTTGAATCCCAAGTTTTAGAAAGTGAGCGCAAAACTTTGTTAACGAGTTCAAAATCCGAAAAGCTTTTACCAAGTGAATTTAAACCATTGACGACATCCGTAAAACGGGTGTACATGTCAACAATGGTTTCGCTTGGTTTCATATGAAAAAGCTCGAAATCATGCAGTAAAATATTAACTTTCGAGTCTTTGACTCTACTAGTTCCCTCATGCGTGATTTCAAGAGTGCGCCAAATATCGAAAGCCGTTTCGCACAAAGAAACCCGATTGCACTCATTTTTGTCCAAAGCGCAAAATAAGGCATTCATAGCCTTTGCGTTTAAAGAAAAATACTTCTTCTCTAAATCCGACCATTCGTTCGTCGGTTTAGAGGGAAGTTGAAAACCATTTTCAACGATATTCCATAAATCCAGATTTAGAGAAATCAAGAAAACTCTCATTCGAGTTTTCCAGTAAGTGTAGTCCAATCCGTTAAAGAACGGTGGACGAAAGACCGAAAAGCCCTCTTGAAGAGCCATTTCTCTCGGGTGTAAATCCGAAATGAGAGATACCCCGCTCTGATACCAATTGTTAGGATCGAGAGCACTAAGAGGGGGGGGGTGAATTAGTGCAGCGGAAATCTTACAGCGATTAAAAACCAAAAGCTGCGTTCGTTCAATAAAAGCTATTATGATGCAAAAGCTAATTCTCAGTTTGTATCTAAGCGCAGATTGCGTCTAAGCGCAGATTGCGTCTAAGCGCAGTTTGCGTCAAAACACAGTTTGCGTCTAAGCGCAGTTTGCGTCTAAGCGCAGTTTGCGTCTAAACACAGTTTGCGTCTAAGCGCAGTTTTGCGTCTAAGCGCAGTTTACGTCTAAACTCAGATTTACGTCTAAACGCAGTTTTACGTCTAAACGCAGATTTACGTCTAAACGCAGATTTACGTCTAAACTTTGAAACTCGTTTGTATACTCGCAGAAGGCAGTATGCAGTTGAAATCAAGACGTAAACGTGAACTGAGAACTGATGATTGTGAGAGGAAAGCCGATTTACGTCTAAATGCAGTTTTACGTCTAAATGTTGAAACTCGTTCGTAAAATTGTAGAGGACAGTTTGCAGTTATCAATAGGATCAAAATGTAAGTGTAAACTGCAAAGAAACTCTTTCGTAAAAGCACGGAAGACAGTTCTGCAGAATCAAACGTAAACGTAAACTGTAATGTACGAAAATACGAATTTACGTCTGAATGCAGATTCGGAAGAACAGCACTTAGAACTTGTTCGTGAGAGCGCAGAGAGCAGTAGTAATGGAGGAGGTTTGCAGTAATGATAAAGTGCTCAAAAATAAACGCAAACCAGAGATTTAGAGTGGTTCGGTCAGCCTTGACCTACTCCACTTTTGGCTTCCTCCACCGACGAGGTTGCCGACGTCAACTAGGGGCCTTCCTTCAATAGGCGAAGGCCAAACTTCCCTTTTACAGTTTCTCTCTTTTTGACAGGCTCAGGAGACAACCTTTACAGACCTTTCTCTCCTCACTTTACAACTGAAAACTTGAAGAACAGAAGGAGGAGACTTAAAGGCTCTACAACACTTTTGAGCTCTTAGAATCACAGAAAAGATCAAGATTTCGGTGTAGGTCTGTATCTTTTCAGTGCTGAATGGGTGGGGTATTTATAGGCCCCAACCCAATTCAAATTTCGAGCTCAAAACGATCAAATCCCGGAATTCCGGGATCAGGCGGTTGCACCTCTTGACTGGAGAGGTGGCACCGCCTGGCAGAGCTCGAAGTCTGAGCTCAGGCGGTTGCACCTCTCGATTGGAGAGGTGGCACCGCCTGGCAGAGCTCGAAGACTGAGCTCGGACGGTTCCACCTTCTCTGTCAGGGGTGGTTGCACCTTCCTGCCAGAGCTCGAAGACCGAGCTCAGGCGGTGCATCTCCTGACCAGAGAAGTTTCTCTTCTCTGCCAGAGGTGGTTGCACCTCTCTGCCAGAGGTGGTTGCACCTCTCTGCCAGAGGTGATTGCACCACTCTGCCAGAGCTCGAAGACCGAGCTCAGGCGGTGCATCTCCTGTCCAGAGAGGTTGCAGCTCTCTGCTAGAGCTCGAAGACCGAGCTCGGTGGTTGCATCGCCTGCCAGAGCTCGGAACTTGAGCTCTGGCGGTGCTACCTCTCGACAGAGGAGGTTGCACCGCCCAGTCTCGCTTGGAGACTGAGCCCTGGGCGGTTGCACCTCTTGGCTGGGGCGGTTGCACCGCCCAGTCTCGCTGGGAGACTTAGCCTGGGCGGTGGCACCTCCCTGCCTGGGCGGTTGCACCTCCCACAGCTACTTGGGTTCGAATGGGTTGAACCATTCGACCCAACTTGAGTTCTTCAGGGGCCCAATTGCCCCAGGATTAAGCTAATGGGATCACCTCCCATTTCTAACTTAATCACCGTGCTAACTACGATTAAATCTAAGACAATTTCTGCAGCTTTGCTTCGGTACGTCAATCGCTTCTTCCGGCGAATTTCCGGCGAACTTCCGTCGATCATCCGATGAACCCTCGGTGATGCTTCTGCGGACTTCCGGCAAACTCCTGGACTTTGCGACGATCCACTTGGCGAGTTCCGACGAGCTTCGCTTGGCAAGCTTCTGGACTTCTCGGATCTGTTCTCGCAGAACCTCCGACGACCGTCCGTACTTCCGTCGAACTCTCGAACTCCCAACGTGATCATGAACTTGACTCCGGCGCAACTCCTGCTGCTTGTCTATCTTTCATCGTAGTTAATCCTGCACACTTAAAACAAAACTTCGATCGAGACAATTAATCCTAAGCAATTAACCAAGTTGTCCGGCATGTCATTGGTCCCTCGACGCTTCGTCTGATTCTTCGGCGCATCGTCCTCTCCTGCGGCCTATTGCCCAATCGGCCAGTTGACTCCGCAACTCCGATATCCTTGGCACAATACCCGCTCTACTTGGCCCGATGCCCGAGTCCACGGCCCGAAGCCTTCTGTCGATACGTCGACCGATCCACCGGCCCGACGTCCAATCTTCTGACATGTTCCTCCGGCACAATATGATTTTCCTGCTTTAATTGTCTCATCCTGATCAAAGCATCCTGCGTCACTCAAAACGCAGATTAAATCATAAACATATATCAAGTAGTTTCATCATCAAAATACGAGATTCAACAGGCTCCATATCGAGTCTATGGACCGATTTATGAGCTCGGCTCCGTATCGAGTCTGGGGACCGAGTTTGTGAGCTTGGCTCCATGTCTAGGGATCGAGTTTGTGAGCTCGGCTCCGAATTGAGTCTAAGGACCAAATTTGTGAGCTCGGCTCCGTATCGAGTCTAGGGACCGAGTTTGTGAGCTCGGCTCTGGGTTGAGTATGAGGATCGAGTTTGTGAGCTCGGCTCCGTATCGAGCCTGGGGATCGAGTTTGTGAGCCCGGCTCCGAATTGAGTCTGGGGACCGAGTTTGTGAGCTCGGCTCCGAATTGAGTCTGGGACCGAGTTTATGAGCTCGGCTCCGAATTGAGTCTGGCGGGTCGCCAATTGGGAGCGACCCGGGCAGGAATCGAGCTTAGGGCACTGACGGGTCATCGGTCGGGACCGATCTGGTGAGGCTCGGACAAGAGCTGGGCCGGCGAGCCGCAGGTCGGGAACCGATCTGGAGAGGCTCGGGCAAGAGCTGGGCCGGCGAGCCATAGGTTGGGAACTGAGCTGGAGAGGCTCGGGCAGGAGCTGGGCCAGCAAGCCGCAGGTCGAGAACCGATCTGGAGAGGCTCGAGCAAGAGTTGGGCCAGAGCTGGGCCAGGGAGGCGCTGGTCGAGAACCGATCTGGAGAGGCTTGAGCAAGAGTTGGGCTGGCGAGGCACTGATCGGGAACCAATCCGGAGAGGCTCGGGCAGGAGCTAGGCCAGCGAGCCATAGGTCGGGAACCGATATGGAGAGGCTCGGATAGGAACTGGGTCGGCGAGGCGCAGGTCGGGAACTGATTTGGAGAGGCTCGGGCAAGAGCTGGGCCAGCGAGCCACAGGTTGGGAACCGATCTGGAGAGCCTGTGGACCTCTTGTCGCGAGTGGCTTTTCGGCGGGAGATTTTGGATGGAGAGGCATCTTTCGATGGGTCCCTTGGGATGTGGAGTTGCTTCTCGGGGTTCCTTGAGATAGCGCCCGAGATGACCTGTTCGGATCAAGTCCTCGATTTGATTCTAGAGGTCACGGCAATCTTCCGTGCCGTGACCATAATCCTGGTAGAATGTGCTCAGAGGGAGAGGCGGGGGCCTCAGGAGCAGTAGCCCTTGTTAGTCGGGCCTCTAGCGGGGTTGCACCGGGGCTGCTGAAGTCATTCCCCGGGATTATTCTGCCCTTGGCCTCTTGTCGTTCATGCGCTTTCCCGCCACCAGAGCTTCAGCGACGATGTACTGGTTGGCGCGCTGGAGCATCTCAGGGATGGTTACTGGCGGCTTCTTGATCAGTGACCAGAATAACCTTGAAGGCTTCAAGCCCATCAGAAATGCCTCTGGGTTCGACAGAGGGGAGACCGATCGGTGGTTCTCCCTCGGGGAGAGCTCCTGCGAGATGCTCCTGTGACATGGCCCTCCTTCTAGTGCCAAAATGTTAGTGAACAAAAGTACCGCTATTGATGAGTCAAAATGGTTAGGTCCACGGGCTGATGTCGGGAGTTTCTATCAACTGAGCTGGATGCCAAGGTCGATCGGGCCCTCGCGATGGGCTGTTGATCAGCGTTCTTTAGTGTGCCGATCCGAGCACCGTGTATGCCGAGCTGCATCTCTCCTTCTCCGAGGTGGTTGGCAGCTCGTCTTCATGAGGTGGCTGCACCCTCGGGAAGGGGTGCTAGTTGGCGTTGGTCGAGATCTGGGCCGGTTGGCTGCTCTCCTTCATGCACTAGACAGCGATTCTCAGGTGGTTGGTAGCTCGTCTTTGTGAGGTGGTCGTGCCCACGGGAAGGGGTGTTGGTTGGCGTTGGTCGGGATCCGAGCCGGTTGGTTGCTCTCCTTTATACATTGGACAGTGATTCTCGGTTGGTTGGCATGAAGGAGAGCAGCCACATCTCACCCCCTCTTAACCTAACCCTAATTAACATTAGGGGGTGTGGGTGGCTGCATTTTAGAGGCAGAAAAAGGCTATAAAAGAGCAGCAATGTGGAGAGATCTTTGAAGTAGAAAAGAGGAGAAGAAAAAGGTAGAAAAATAAGAGAAAAAAAGGAAAGAAAACAAGGACAACGCAGAGAGACTGTTCTCAATTATCTAGCAGTGTTCTCATCTTAGGTTAGATCAAATCTACAATAGACTCTTGTTGTGATTACTTGGGGAGGTTTTAGATATTGTGGACAGTGACGTGATCCTTGTATCCCAGTTATTCTCTTGTGATTGTTGCTAGGGTTTAGGGCAAGAGATTGAGATTTGTATATTCATTATTCTCATAGTGGATTATCTTTAGTTTGCCCTGTGATTTTTACCCTTAATATTGGAGGGGTTTTCCACGTATATCTTGGTGTTCTATTTGATTGTGATTTTATTTAATTCCGCTGCATATCATGGCGTGCTAGTTTTTGTTCATATACAAAAGTTATTTCGCATTATATCCCATCAACTGGTATCAGAGCAGGGTTTTGGTGATTTAATTTTTGTATTTGAATATGGAGGCCAGTAATGTTTCTTGCTTGATTAGTTTAAACGGAAACAATTGGATGATATCAAAACCAAGAATGGAAGATCTCTTGTATTGCAAAGATTTGTATTGACCTTTGCAGGGGGATAGTGCAAAACCCATAACTATAACAGATGATGATGTTGGGAAATCTTGGGGGCGACATCACATGCGCAGCGGAAGAACAAGAAAACAAAATCCCCGATTCTCAAATAGATGTTCATTGTCGTGCGAAGATTGGTGCGCAAAATCCACAAAACTTAAAACTGTGTATAGAGTAGATTGTGTTACCTAGGGAGATCGTATATCCCTGCTTCCTTGCAGATCCTTAGGAGAGGGTGAAGGAGGTCAAGCGTCCTCCTCTCTAGCGGTGATCCACACAGCAGGGTTGCGACGACGCTCCTCAAAACTCCAAGCCTGCTCTGAGGTGGAGAGAGAAAGGAGAATAGGAAAGGCAAGCAAAGGCTCTAGCCTACGAGGCTCTGAATCCCTCCAATTTATAGAGGTCCCCTGTCAAACCCTAATGGGTCCTCCCCTAGTGGGTATTGGATCTGCATCCAATAAGACAAGGGCTCCGTCGGATATCTCATATCAAAACCTCTACTCATCGCAATACCTATCATATGTGTGTGACCCTCTAGGCCCAATATCGAGCTAGCCGTGAGTCATACCTGCAGAACTCCTTCTAACTCAGTGAATTATTATCTCTGTAATAATTCACTTGACTCATCGACTACGGACGTACTAGGCCACTACGCTGTAGTCCCCAAATGATACAGGGGAATCCAATCCATTGGACCTGTCTGTCCTCAGTTACCGTGTACCTATAGTCCCTCATCCATCTAATATCCCAAAGACTGTATATCGAGCATGGTGCTGTCAGACCCATACGGTTTCTACTCGAGTCTTGCTCTAATCGGATTCTCCCGGAGAACTCTTGTTCTCTCATCCTGAATGACCCTGGCCAGGGATTTGTCTGAGCAAGAACATATGGGATATTCCTCTCATGATGCCGAGAGTGGATGATCCTCTATCGACACTCAATAGCCCTCGTAAGGTCGACTACCACTCCCAATGACCAGCTGTACTAGATCTGGGATAGCCAAACCTATAAGTCTAGTATCAAAGAGTGGAGCACTCATACAGGACATCCTTGGTGTCTCAAGTCTAAGGACCAGATATACCACTAGGACTACGGAATCGCTGTCTGACAATAAGGCATCATCAACCATCCAGCATTCCGTAAGTGGATTAATCAGTGAACTCATTCTCCAATGAGCACCTCTACTGTATCCCTAGTGTCCCTGCATCCATCATATGGATGGGTATACAGCACACTAGTCTGTCCGGTTATCACGATGTCCATCTCGAGTAACCTGTTGAATCTCGGATTTTGATGATGAAGTCAATTGTCATTTGTTGTCTAATCTATGTGTTGAGATAAGTGTGCAGGATTAACTATGATGAAAGATAGACAAGCAGCAGGAGTTGCGCCGGAGTCAAGTTCATGATCACGTTGGGAGTTCGAGAGTTCGACGGAAGTACGGACGGTCGTCGGAGGTTCTGCGGGAACAGATCCGAGAAGTCCAGAAGCTTGCCAAGCGAAGCTCGTCGGAACTCGCCAAGTGGATCGTTGCAAAGTCCAGGAGTTTGCCGGAAGTCCGTAGAAGCATCACCGAGGGTTCATCGGATGATCGACGGAAGTTCGCCGGAAACTCGCCGGAAGAAGCGATTGACGCACCGAAGCAAAGCTGCAGAAATTGTCTTAGATTTAATCGTAGTTAGCACGGTGATTAAGTTAGAAATGGGAGGTGATCCCATTAGCTTAATCCTGGGGCAATTGGGCCCCTGAAGAACTCAAGTTGGGTCGAATGGTTCAACCCATTCGAACCCAAGAAGCTGTGGGAGGTGCAACCGCCCAGGCAGGGAGGTGCAACCGCCCAGGCTAAGTCTCCCAGCGAGACTGGGAGGTGCAACCGCTCCAGCCAGGCGGTGCAACCGCCCAGGGCTCAGTCTCCAAGCGAGACTGGGCGGTGCAACCTCCTCTGTCAAGCGGTAGCACCGCCTGAGCTCAAGTTTCGAGCTCTGCCTGGTGATGCAATCACCGAGCTCAGTCTTCGAGCTCTGGAAGAGATGTACGACCTCTCTGGCCAGGAGATGCACAGCCTAAGCTCAGTCTTCGAGCTCTGGCAGAGAGGTGCAACCACCTCTGGCAGAGAGGTGCAACCACCTCTGGCAGAAAGGTGCAACCACCTCTGGCAGAGAAGAGAAACTTCTCTGGTCAGGAGATGCACCGCCTGAGCTCGGTCTTCGAGCTCTGGCAGGAAGGTGCAACCACCCCTGACAGAGAAGGTGGAACCGTCCGAGCTCAGTCTTCGAGCTCTGCCAGGCGGTGCCACCTCTCCAGTCGAGAGGTGCAACCGCCTGAGCTCAGACTTCGAGCTCTGCCAGGCGGTGCCACCTCTCCAGTCAAGAGGTGCAACCGCCTGATCCCGAAATTCCGGGATTTGATCGTTTTGAGCTCGAAATTTGAATTGGGTTGGGGCCTATAAATACCCCACCCATTCAGCACTGAAAAGATACAGACCTACACCGAAATCTTGATCTTTTCTGTGATTCTAAGAGCTCAAAAGTGTTGTAAAGCCCATAAGTCTCCTCCTTCTGTTCTTCAAGTTTTCAGTTGTAAAGTGAGGAGAGAAAGGTCTGTAAAGGTTGTCTCCTGAGCCTGTTAAAAGGAGAGAAACTGTAAAAGGGCAGTTTGGCCTTCGCCCATTGAAGGAAGGCCCCTAGTTGACGTCGGCAACCTCGTCGGTGGAGGAAGCCAAAAGTGGAGTAGGTCAAGGCTGACCGAACCACTCTAAATCTCTGGTTTGCGTTTATTTTTGAGCACTTTATCATTACTGCAAACCTCCTCCATTACTACTGCACTCTGCGCTTTCACGAACAAGTTCTAAGTGCTGTTCTTCCGAATCTGCATTCAGACGTAAATTCGTATTTTCGTACATTACAGTTTACGTTTACGTTTGATTCTGCAGAACTGTCTTCCGTGCTTTTACGAAAGAGTTTCCTTGCAGTTTACACTTACATTTTGATCCTATTGATAACTGCAAACTGTCCTCTACAATTTTACGAACGAGTTTCAACATTTAGACGTAAAACTGCATTTAGACGTAAATCGGCTTTCCTCTCACAATCATCAGTTCTCAGTTCACGTTTACGTCTTGATTTCAACTGCATACTGCCTTCTGCGAGTATACAAACGAGTTTCAAAGTTTAGACGTAAATCTGCGTTTAGACGTAAATCTGCGTTTAGACGTAAAACTGCGTTTAGACGTAAATCTGAGTTTAGACGTAAACTGCGCTTAGACGCAAAACTGCGCTTAGACGCAAACTGTGTTTAGACGCAAACTGCGCTTAGATGCAAACTGCGCTTAGACGCAAACTGCGCTTAGACGCAAACTGTGTTTAGACGCAAACTGCGCTTAGACGCAATCTGCGCTTAGACGCAAACTGCACTTAGATACAAACTGAGAATTAGCTTTTGCATCATAATAGCTTTTATTGAACGAACGCAGCTTTTGGTTTTTAATCACTGTAAGATATCCGCTGCACTAATTCACCCCCCCCTCTTAGTGCTCTCGATCCTAACAATTGGTATCAGAGCCCGGTTAACTCTCAAAAGGATTAAAACCCAAGAGAGATGGCTTACGCCGGAAACCAAGAGGGCCATTCTATTACACGTCCACCCATGTTTAATGGGACGGACTACACCTACTGGAAAACCCGAATGAGGATCTTTCTTATTTCTATGGATTTTGAATTATGGAATCTTGTCGAGAATGGTTTTTCAAAATCTTCTCTTCCAATGATCGATTGGAATGATTTGGAGAAGAAGGCTTTCGCTCTAAATGCAAAGGCTATGAATGCCTTATTTTGTGCACTCGATAAAAACGAGTTTAACCGTGTTTCAACTTGTGAAACTGCATTTGATATTTGGCACACACTCGAAGTGACCCATGAGGGCACAAGTAGAGTAAAAGAGTCAAAAATCAATTTGCTGTTACACTCTTTCGAACTCCTTCGGATGAAACCGAGTGAAACCATTGGCGACATGTTTACCCGTTTCATGGATGTCGTCAACGGTCTAAAAGGACTCGGAAAGAGCTTTTCGGATTTTGAGCTTGTTAATAAGATACTAAGATCCCTTCCTAAGAGTTGGGATCCTAAAGTCACCGCTATTCAAGAGGCAAAAGATCTGCGAAATTTCCCTCTTGAAGAACTAATTGGGTCACTAATGACCTATGAAATGACTTGTAAAGCTCATGAAGAGCAAGAAGACATCCTTCCAAAGAACAGGAAGGATATGGCACTCAAAACGTCAGAATGCCACTTGAGAGAAAACTCAAGTGATGAGGACTGTGATGATGACTTGGCACTTCTAACAAGAAAGTTTAAAAAGTTCTTTAAAAGAAACAAGTTTAAGAATGATGCAAAAAATAAACTTGAACCCAAAAAGGACCAAGTGATCTGCTATGAATGCAAAAAGCCGGGACACTACAAAAGTGATTGTCCCCAAGTCAAGAAAAGAACAACAAAGAAGAAGGCGCTCCAAGCAACATGGGATGATTCGAGCGCATCTGAGGAAGAGGAGTCCAACACCGAGCAAGTTGCTCATTACGCCTTAATGGCCATCGAAGACGAGGTAACAAATTCAATAGATGCTGATTTATCTTTCGATGAATTATTAAATGCTTTCAATGACTTATTTGACGAATGCAAGAGTATAAGTAGAAAATATAAATTGCTGAAAAAGATGCATGATAGTCTTACTTGTGAGTTTGATAAGTTAAAAGTCGAACATCATGATAGTTTAAATTCATGTATCAAATGTCATGATTTAGAAACTATGCAAAAAGAAAACCTGCTACTTAAGGACACCTTGAAGAAATTCGAGGTTGGTAGCAAGTCATTAAACATGATCCTTGCAAACAAGGGTCACATTCCAAAAAGGAGCGGGATTGGATTTGTGAGAAATCCTCACCAAAATCCAACCACCTTCATAAAAGGCTCCATCTTACATGTTCAACACCAAACCAAGTGTAACTTTTGTTGCAAATCTGGACACAAGACACATTGTTGTCCATTCAAGAAAATAAGTCCAAACAAATTAATTTGGGTTCCTAAAGGAACCATGATAAACTCTATGCAATATGATAGAAAATGTAGATCTATTTATGAGGCACCCAAAAGCAAATGGGTTCCTAAAGATCATCCCTTTCTATAAAAACATTAAAAGTCTAGGCCGGAGCAAGAAATGATATTCTGCTCCTTGACTCTCAATGGTCATAAACCAAGAATCAAAAAGGAACTCGCAACGCTTAAGTAACAAGTGGAAGTTGTGAAATCACAAATTCGATACAACCTTATTAGAAACGTATGATATCCAAATTCACATACCCCCCTGATCTTCAAAACCCGTTCATCTACGAATTAATTCTTGTAGAAACTAAATATGTCATGATCTTAAAAGGGATACCAAACAAACATACGTATGCACGTTAAAAGATCTATCTTGATCGTACAAGAGCTTCTTCCTTAAATAAAAAACTCATACGAAATCATGTAACAAACATTAATTGCTCCTCAAGGCAAAAGCTCCCTAATCAAATCATATTAGGTGCTCACTGGCTGCAGGCGGTGGCACCTCTCCAGCTGGCGGTGGCACCTCCAGCTATCACGGGTTGCCAGAGGTTGCACCGCTCCAGCCAGAGGTGCAACCGCCAGCAGCTCTGCCCTTTAAACCCACACTAGGGCCGGCTGTGAAACCGACCCCAGCTCACTTCCCTTCCCTTCTCTACTCCCCCAAACCTCCTCCATCTCCACTTCACCCCGTTGAGCTTCCCAAATACCTCCCATTTCGGAGCAAAACATCAAGAATCCTTCTCTCTTTTGAAGAATCAACCAAGGTATTCTCTAAGAACCTCTTAAATTCTGTTTTGCTCTCCATTCACTCTTGCTCATCTTTATCCCTCTAAACTGTTGTAGTTATGGGATCTAGAAGATCCTCAAGGGACAAGGGAAAGAGGAGATTAGTAGAAGAGTTTGATTTCACCCTCTTTGATTCGAAAAACCATGCTGAAAAATTTCCCTCTTTCGAACTTAGAAGCATCCATAAGGGAAAATACGTAGACATACATGAACTTAGAAACTTAGAAACTATCCAATGGTTTGCAAACCTAGATCTACTTCCAATCTTGCAGATTAATGAACCCATCTATCCTAGACTAGTTCGATTGTTTTATAATAACATAAAAATAGATGAGGAAGAAAGGATGTCCACCTATCTTTTAGGACAACACATCTCAATCACTAATAGATTCATTTGTGATATGATAGGCATTCCCATGAAAAGCATAGGACTTTACTTTAGAGGATCATGGGTTGATGAAACTATTGGAACATCCTATGCTGAAGCCTTAGGAACAATCTTGGACAATCCCGACATAACATTAGTTCCTAAAAGTTGTGAACATCTACTACCTATGAACACTAAATTACTTCATCATATCATGACTAGTATAATCCTTCCTAAACAATACCATCATGATGAAGTGAGTCAATTAGAATTAGGAACTATGTACTTAATCATGAAGGGACATGACATCTGTCTTGGGTATCTTATCCAACAAAGCATGTTAGAATTATCTAAGAAAGATATGATGCTCCCATATGGTGGTATAATCACTAGAATAATAAAAGCTTACGACATTCTAATATCACCAGAAGAAGAAGTAATGAAAGTAGATCGATACA
Source organism: Musa acuminata AAA Group (assembly GCF_036884655.1). Taxonomy (NCBI): domain Eukaryota; kingdom Viridiplantae; phylum Streptophyta; class Magnoliopsida; order Zingiberales; family Musaceae; genus Musa; species Musa acuminata. Next base: position 18,297,433 of record NC_088349.1, read on the forward strand.
GCATAATAAACAAAAATCTACTTCACCGACTAAGATGTTACTATAGAAACGGTATCTGGGCTAGACTCCCTAGAAGGACAGATCACCCTCAATCTGAACCAGAACCGGAAACACCAGTATTTAGGGGTACTCAATCTCCTCCAATCCTTCCCCTTGAGGAAACACATCCAGTTGAGCAAACTCATACATCCGTCGAAGAAATTGGGATTCGAATGGACCGATTCGAACAGAGACAAGAACGGATTGAACAACGACAAGATCAAATTCTATCAGAGCTACAGCAGATTCATAGTCAATTCGACTCCTTGTTTAGGCACTTTAATTTTTCACCTCATGAATGAACTTGTATGAACATTTGTTGTTGTAAACTTCTTATGTTACTTCTGACATGCTGGTTGTAAACATCTATTGTGGTAAACATTTGACATGTGCTTTGTAGTAAAGGTTATCTCGAACTTTAATCATATCGTTTTTTTTTTTTTAATATGTGATAAGAATATTGTGTTCTGAAACTAAAAGTTTTGAAAACCTTGTGCATTGATTAGGAATGTTGATGTGTCCGAATAAATAAACTTGTTAAAATTATTTTTCGGACTATATTGAATGATCAGATCACATGAATGCCATTTTCTATTATATGTGAAAATCTGTAACAAAATCATGTCCAAATGCATCTTAGTTGTTCGAATGCTATAAAACAGATTTATTCGTACACTTTCATGAAAAATAAGTTTTTGAATTAAATCTGATAAAGTGATTCCTGAATATGTATGTCATTCTGTAATATCTTTATGGGTAAAATGAATTATAACAAAAGGGGGAAGAAGTTTTCAAAGCAATCTATGTAAAATCCCTCTATAAGCTTTCGTCTAAATTGGTCTTCCTTGTATAACAATGCTTTTTGTTGATGACAAAGGGGGAGAATTATATGAATTGATAAACACTGTGATTAGAAATACCTTGAGTAATGCTATAAATAATGTTTGCACAATGCCATCCTTGCATCACCAAGAGATATATGAAACATGTGCTATAGTTTGCATTATGTCTTGAGTTGATATCCTATTTTGTGAAGTAAATGCAAACTTGCTAGAATGATAATATGTGTGCATCATGTAATAGTTCTTCGAGCTTTAAATGATAATGTTCAATTACATGATGAATAGTCACAAACACTATCATACAAACTTGATGATGAATGTCAAGCTTTGACATCATCCTTGAAGAGATACATCATGATAGGTATCATGATGGGAGTATTGATAAGTTTAACTGATCTAACTTATCAATACGTCACTTGAATTCTTAGGTCTTGAATTCAAGGTTGACTTATCTCAACTATGGCATATAGACAGGGGGAGTTAAGGATAACTCTATTATCAATTGATTGTCATCATCAAAAAGGGGGAGATTGTTGAATCTCGGATTTTGATGATGAAGTCAATTGTCATTTGTTGTCTAATCTATGTGTTGAGATAAGTGTGCAGGATTAACTACGATGAAAGATAGACAAGCAGCAGGAGTTGCGCCGGAGTCAAGTTCATGATCACGTTGGGAGTTCGAGAGTTCGACGGAAGTACGGACGGTCGTCGGAGGTTCTGCGGGAACAGATCCGAGAAGTCCAGAAGCTTGCCAAGCGAAGCTCGTCGGAACTCGCCAAGTGGATCGTCGCAAAGTCCAGGAGTTTGCCGGAAGTCCGCAGAAGCATCACCGAGGGTTCATCGGATGATCGACGGAAGTTCGCCGGAAACTCGCCGGAAGAAGCGATTGACGCACCGAAGCAAAGCTGCAGAAATTGTCTTAGATTTAATCGTAGTTAGCACGGTGATTAAGTTAGAAATGGGAGGTGATCCCATTAGCTTAATCCTGGGGCAATTGAGCCCCTGAAGAACTCAAGTTGGGTCGAATGGTTCAACCCATTCGAACCCAAGAAGCTGTGGGAGGTGCAACCGCCCAGGCAGGGAGGTGCAACCGCCTAGGCTAAGTCTCCCAGCGAGACTGGGAGGTGCAACCGCTCCAGCCAGGCGGTGCAACCGCCCAGGGCTCAGTCTCCAAGCGAGACTGGGCGGTGCAACCTCCTCTGTCAAGCGGTAGCACCGCCTGAGCTCAAGTTTCGAGCTCTGCCTGGTGATGCAATCACCGAGCTCAGTCTTCGAGCTCTGGAAGAGATGTACGACCTCTCTGGCCAGGAGATGCATAGCCTAAGCTTAGTCTTCGAGCTCTGGCAGAGAGGTGCAACCACCTCTGGCAGAGAGGTGCAACCACCTCTGGCAGAAAGGTGCAACCACCTCTGGCAGAGAAGAGAAACTTCTCTGGTCAGGAGATGCACCGCCTGAGCTCGGTCTTCGAGCTCTGGCAGGAAGGTGCAACCACCCCTGACAGAGAAGGTGGAACCGTCCGAGCTCAGTCTTCGAGCTCTGCCAGGCGGTGCCACCTCTCCAGTCGAGAGGTGCAACCGCCTGAGCTCAGACTTCGAGCTCTGCCAGGCGGTGCCACCTCTCCAGTCAAGAGGTGCAACCGCCTGATCCCGAAATTCCGGGATTTGATCGTTTTGAGCTCGAAATTTGAATTGGGTTGGGGCCTATAAATACCCCACCCATTCAGCACTGAAAAGATACAGACCTACACCGAAATCTTGATCTTTTCTGTGATTCTAAGAGCTCAAAAGTGTTGTAAAGCCCTTAAGTCTCCTCCTTCTGTTCTTCAAGTTTTCAGTTGTAAAGTGAGGAGAGAAAGGTCTGTAAAGGTTGTCTCCTGAGCCTGTTAAAAGGAGAGAAACTGTAAAAGGGCAGTTTGGCCTTCGCCCATTGAAGGAAGGCCCCTAGTTGACGTCGGCAACCTCGTCGGTGGAGGAAGCCAAAAGTGGAGTAGGTCAAGGCTGACCGAACCACTCTAAATCTCTGGTTTGCGTTTATTTTTGAGCACTTTATCATTACTGCAAACCTCCTCCATTACTACTGCACTCTGCGCTTTCACGAACAAGTTCTAAGTGCTGTTCTTCCGAATCTGCATTCAGACGTAAATTCGTATTTTCGTACATTACAGTTTACGTTTACGTTTGATTCTGCAGAACTATCTTCCGTGCTTTTACGAAAGAGTTTCCTTGCAGTTTACACTTACATTTTGATCCTATTGATAACTGCAAACTGTCCTCTACAATTTTACGAACGAGTTTCAACATTTAGACGTAAAACTGCATTTAGACGTAAATCGGCTTTCCTCTCACAATCATCAGTTCTCAGTTCACGTTTACGTCTTGATTTCAACTACATACTGCCTTCTGCGAGTATACAAACGAGTTTCAAAGTTTAGACGTAAATCTGCGTTTAGACGTAAATCTGCGTTTAGACGTAAAACTGCGTTTAGACGTAAATCTGAGTTTAGACGTAAACTGCGCTTAGACGCAAAACTGCGCTTAGACGCAAACTGTGTTTAGACGCAAACTGCGCTTAGACGCAAACTGCGCTTAGACGCAAACTGTGTTTAGACGCAAACTGCGCTTAGACGCAATCTGCGCTTAGACGCAAACTGCACTTAGATACAAACTGAGAATTAGCTTTTGCATCATAATAGCTTTTATTGAACGAACGCAGCTTTTGGTTTTTAATCGCTGTAAGATATCCGCTGCACTAATTCACCCCCCCCCCTCTTAGTGCTCTCGATCCTAACATAACCTATGACCGGGATTATTTAGGATATGTGTTTAAAGGTGAATCGATCTCATTATCGTGATCTCATCACGATCTGATTCCCATTGTACAAATCCAAGGACATCACAATATATATATGCACATATGCAATAGTTATAAAGTGATATACGCCAAAATATAATAAGCAAAAAGATTTTGTATCAAGTCACACGTGCCATCACTCACGTGATTGGCTTGCTGGGCACCTATGACTAGCAATCTCCCACTTGACCTAAAGCCAATCACCTATGTGTCTGATCCCCATCAGACCCCTGTGACACTCAAAGATAAAATGAGACAATGGCTTTGTCAGTGGATCTAGAATGTTATCATCGGATGGAACTCTTTTCACTACTACATCTCCTCGGGTTACGATCTCTCTGATAAGTTGGAACCTCCTCAGAACACTTCTGATGAGACCCGGGTTCCCTTATTTGAGTAATCGCCCCATAGTTGTCGTAATATAATGAAGTCGACTTCTCACTATCCGGAACGACTCCCAAATCTATGATGAACATCTTCAACCAGACTCCCTCCTTTGCTGCATCTGATACAGCAATATACTCCGCCTCTGTGGTCGAGTCAACAGTAGTATCTTGCTTGGAACTCTTCCAGCACACTGGTCCTCCATTTATGGTGTACACATACCCTGAATTCGACTTGCTATCATCGACATCAGATTGAAAACTTGAGTCTGTGTAGCCTTCAACCTTAAGGCTACTACCTCTATATACTAGTAAAAGATCCTTAGTCCTTCTCAAGTACTTAAGGATACACATTACTGCTTTCTAGTGCTCCAAGCCTGGATCCGCTTGATACCTGCTCGTGACACTCAGAGCATGCGCTATATTAGGCCTAGTACATAGCATGACATACATGATAGACCCTATTGCTGAGGCATAAGATATCATATTCATGTTCGCCCTTTCTTCTGGAGTCTTTGGGGACATACTCGTAGAAAGCGATATCCTCTCATCGGTATGAGACCTCTCTTGGAATTTTCTATGCCAAACCTTTTGACAATGGTTTCTATGTACCTGGACTGGGACAAGCCAAGCATCCTCTTGGATCTATCTCTATATATTCTAATCCCCAAGGTATAGGATGCTTCCCCTAAGTCCTTCATGGAGAAATGTCTAGATAACCAAGTCTTTACTCTGGATAGCATTTCTACGTCATTCCCAATTATCAGGATGTCATCCACATATAACACAAAAAAGGTGATAACGCTCCCACTTACCTTCCTGTACACACAAGGCTCATCTTCGTTCTTAACGAAGTCATAAGATCTGATTGCCTCATCAAATCTTATGTTCCAACTTCGGGAAGCTTGCTTTAGTCCATAAATGGATCTAAGCAACCTACACACCTTATATGGGCAGTTTTTGGACACGAATCCCTCAGGTTGCATCATATACACCTCCTCCTCGAGGTTCCCATTGAGGAATGCGGTTTTCACATCCATCTACCAGATCTCATAATCATAGTGTGTTGCAATAGCTAATAGAATTCTGATGGATTTTAGCATTGCTATAGGTGAGAAGGTTTCGTCGTAGTCAACACCTTGCCTTTGACGATACCCCTTAGCCACTAACCTTGCTTTATAGGTCTCTACCTTTCCATCTACTCCGATCTTTTTCTTAAAGATCCACTTGCAACCGATGGATACAATACCTTCGGGCGCATCAACTAGGTTCCAAACCTAGTTGGAGTACATAGAATCCATCTCAGAATTCATGGCTTCTTGCCACTTCCCGGAGTCTATACTCATAATAGCCTCCTCGTAGGTCTGAGGATCAATATCCTCAACATCCTCTCCTCTAATATGTGCCACATATCTCTCAGGAGGATAGGATACTCTATCAGACCTACGTAAAGTTGAAACTTGTGTATTAGGTACCTGAATAGACTCGGGCTGTAGAGTGGTGCTTGAGCTTGGTTCTCCAACCTCGCTCAACTCTATCATGCTCCCACTATCTCCGCCAAGAATGTGTTCCTTCTCAAGGAACACTGCTCTCTTAACTGCAAAGGTTTTTTGGTCCTCGAGATGATAGAAATAATACCCACAAGTTTCCTTGGGGTATCCCACAAATTTGCATCGCTTTGTCCTTGATTCTAACTTATCGGGGTTGTGTCTTTTAACGTGGGTAGGGTAGCCCCAAATCTTAACAACCTTAAGATCAGGCTTCTTCCCTTTCCATATCTCATATGGTGTAGACACTACCGACTTAGTTGGAACTCTGTTCAGAAGGTAAACTGTGGTCTCTAGGGCATATCCCTAGAATAAGATGGGTAGGTCAGCGAAACTCATCATGGACCGTACCATGTCTAATAGCATACGATTTCTCCTTTCAGAAACACCATTGAGCTGAGGTGTATAAGGAGGTGTCCATTGGGATAATATCCCATGGTCCTTGAGGAACTGAGTAAACTCTGTACTTAAGTACTCACCTCCTCAATCTGATCGAAGAGTTTTGATACTCTTTCCAATCTGGTTCTCCACCTCATTCTTATACTCTCTAAATTTCTCAAAGACCTCGGACTTGTACTTCATTAAGTACACATATCCATACCTTGAGAAATCATCAGTAAAGGTAATGAAGTAGGAGTAACCTCCAATGGCATGAGCTGACATGGGTCCACATACATCACTATGTATGAGTTCCAACAGCTCAGTGGCTCTCTCTCCAGTTCTATTAAATGGAGAGTTGGTCAGTTTTCCACGAAGGCAAGGCTCACAAGTTGCATATGACACATAGTCGAATGGATCTAGATATCCATCATTTAGCAACTTTTGAATCATTCCCTCATGGATATGACCTAGCCTACAATGCCATAGGTATGCACTGTTCACCTCATCTCGTTTACTGTTAGACACTTACATTCATGATATGTGGAGTAGTGTCTTGCATAAACAAACCTTTATGCAATATTCCTCTCGCCAATCTCCCCTCGGCTTTGCTAGAATTTATAATAAATTGTAGATGTGATAAGCAATACTGGTATCCAATACCAATGCACTATCACAAAAATCTGACAATTGGAGATTGATCATAAATGTACCTGAAGCTTCTCCAAGCTTCTATTTCGCCCTCTCTACAAGGTACTCTTTGCAGTTCCTCTTCCAGTGCCCATCTTTACCACAGTGAGAGCACTGGCCTTTGTCCTTTGCTAAGTCTTTCTTAGCAACCTTTGCTTTACCTGGTCTGCCCTTGCCCTTTCCCTTCTTAAGGGACCTTTTTGCTTTCCTTTTCTTTCTGGTCTCACCAGTATAGAGAACCAACTTCTCTTTCTTAATAGTACTCTCTACCTCCCTCAACATATTGAGGAGCTCTGGGAGAGTCACCTCAAGCTTGTTCATATTAAAATTCATTATGAACTGTGAAAAGGAATCTGGTAGGGACTGAAGCACAATGTCCACACACAAGTTATCCTCTAGGACCATTCCTAGACATGTGAGTTTCTCTATCCACTCAATCATCTTTAGGACATGGTTTTGAACCGGTGTCCCATCAGTCATCCTAGCGCAGAAGAGGCTCTTGGATATCTCATATCGCTAAGTCCTTCCCTGTTCCTCAAACAATTTATGGACATGTAGGAGAATGGATTTGGCATCCATCTTTTCATGTTGTCTTTGTAACTCAGGAGTCATAGAGCCCAACATATAGCACTGAGCAAGAGTGGAATCATCAATATACTTCACATAGCGAGCGATCTCATCCTCGCTTGCCCCTTCATTGGGCGCAGGCATCACTATATTAAGGACGTACACAATTTTCTCCGTCGTGAGAACAATTCTCAAGTTACGGAGCTAATCCGTATAATTTGGACCAGTGAGGCAGTTGACATCAAGTATGCCACTTAAGGGATTTGAAAACGACATTTTCTAAAAATAAAGATGCAATAGAAATGAATAATATGCAGATTTTACAAGAAATAAACTATCAAGATATGGACTTCTATCTTAATATGCTCCCACTATTTTACTAACGAGTCACGCGACACCCTCAACACATAAAACGGAAGTCTCCGGCAGACTTCTAGTGGAGATCAGGATCCAATCAGTATCTTAGTGTAACCTCGAGGGACTCGACTAATCACACTAAGCCTAAAAGGTAGGCAACTCTTGTCGATCACAACTCCTTGTGATTCCCGTCCTGTTCGGCCTCCGAATCACTATGGCCTCGAGGGACTCGACCAACCATAATGCTCGGTTAAGTCAACACCTTCATTACAAGATGAGTCTGATTTGATGAGATACCCTCGAGGGACTCGACCAAGCATACCATGCCCTCAGGTCACCGGTGACATCTCTATATCGTAAGCAAGATAGCGAATCGCGATATAGATGAGTCTCGAGGGACTCGACCAACTCAACCTACACCGGGAATCAGTTCTTACTCATAACGATGGAAGGCCACGTGGGTCAATCTAATTGCCTCACGTTTACCGAATTAATATTATCGAGAGAGATGTTTCTTATGATTTGGTCTCCTAATATGACATATCACGCATATACATATTTAATATATATCTACATCGCATGCAAATATATATACATATCTAGTATGTGTATAAACAATCACACTAGATGATCATGGACCACAACCTAATGTGATTAGGCCCGAGCCAGTAGGCCTAATCACTCACATCAAGATCTATGTGTGCAACGGTGCATCTCCATGCCCTGTGATCTCGTCCTCATCGGTTCCGTCGACATCTTGATGCATCGCGATCGTCCATCTCGTGGGTCCCGTTATCACATCCACGCTCCCGTTGCGTCTCCTCATGTGATTACAACTTAATCATAGGCACGCAGGCCCGACAATAAACGAGAAATATAATGGAGACTCGCATACCTCAATAATAATAATCACAAGTACACACATCACACGGTCCATGATCATCCGTCCACACATCATGCATCACATGTATAAATAATCATCATCATGTAGGACTACTAGATAATGATAAAAAATAATAATCAACTAAACCTTTTAATTAATTAGTATTTTATGAAATCAGGGACATATAGGAAATTTTTGAATTTATAGGGGTATTTTCATAATTTGGACAAAAGACAGAAATTGGAATTTCTCAAATTTCGAGGGATAAAATTGTCTTTTGCCCAGAAAACCCTAATGCCCTACTCCCCTTTGCTGTTGCCGCCGCCGCCACCCTGCTGGCGGCGGCATATGCGGCGGGGCGAGGGCGCTGCCCTCGCCTTCAGGCGGCACGCCCGCTGGCGGCGCTGCCGCTGTAGGTGGGCGCCCCCACGGGCGCCGCCGCCTCCGCGGGCGGTTCTGTCGGCGGGGCAACGCCCGCAGGCGGTGCTATCCCGCTGGGCGGCTACCACTATGGGGGGGGTTTTGCCCACGGGAGCAGCGGCGGCAGGCGCCGCTGCCCTACGACGCCTCACCCCGTGGGAGAAGCGACCGTAGGCGCCTCTGCCCACGGGCTGCCAGCCCCGCCGGACGCAAGCCTGCTGCAAGCAGGCCGTTGGCCGACTGTTGTAGACGCAGCCCTTGTGTTGCCCGCCTCGGTTGTGCTACACGCACGTAAATCGAGGGCAACAACTGTTGCTGCCCTTCCTTGTTTTTGCGTCAATGATTTTGACGTCAAAATTCTTCCTAAACACAACACACGCAGTTCAAAACCAATCATTAGCATGAACAACCTGGCTCTGATATCACTGTTGGGAAATCTTGGGGGCGACATCACATGCGCAACGGAAGAACAAGAAAACAAAATCCCCGATTCCCAAAGAGATGTTCGTCGTCGTGCGAAGATTGGTGCGCAAAATCCGTGAAACTTAAAACTGCGTATAGAGTACATTGTGTTACCTAGGGAGATCGTATATCCTTGTTTCCTTGCAGATCCTTAGGAGAGGGTGAAGGAGGTCAAGCGTCCTCCTCTCTAGCGGTGATCCACACAGCAGGGTTGCGACGACGCTCCTCAAAACTCCAGGCCTGCTCTGAGGTGGAGAGGGAGAGGAGAATAGGAAAGGCAAGCAAAGGCTCTAGCCTATGAGGCTCTGAATCCCTCCTATTTATAGAGGTCCCCTGTCAAACCCTAATGGGTCCTCCCCTAGTGGGTATTGGATCTGCATCCAATAAGACAAGGGCTCCATCAGATATCTCATATCAGAACCTCTATTCATCGCAATACCTATCATATGTGTGTGACCCTCTAGGCCCAATATCGAGCTGGTTGTGAGTCATACTTGTCAGAACTCCTTCTAACTCAGTGAATTATTATCTATGTAATAATTCACTTGACTCATCGACTACGGACGTACTAAGCCACTACGCCGTAGTCCCTAGACGATACAGGGAATCTAATCCATTGGACCTGTCTGTCCTCAGTTACCGTGTACCTATAGTCCCTCATCCATCTAATATCCCAGAGACCGTATATCGAGCATGGTGCTATTAGACCCATACGGTTTCTACTCGAGTCTTGCTCTAATCGGATTCTCCCGGAGAACTCTTTCTCTCTCAACCCGAATGACTCTGGCCAGAGATTTGTCTGAGCAAGAACATATGGGATATTCCTCTCATGACGCCGAGAGTGGATGATCCTCTATCGACACTCAATAGCCCTCGTAAGGTCGACTACCACTCCCAATGACCAGCTATACTAGATCTAGGACAGCCAAACCTATAAGTCTGGTATCAAAGAGTGGAGCACTCATACAGGACATCCTTGGTGTCTCAAGTCTAAGGACCAGATATACCACTAGGACTACGGAATCGCTGTCTGACAATAAGGCATCATCAACCATCCAACATTCTGTAAGTGGATCAATCAGTGAACTCATTCTCCAATGAGCACTTGTGCTGTATCCCTAGTGTTCCTACACGAGCAGCTATAAGACCAGCTGCATCCATCATATGGACGGGTATATAGCACACCAGTCTGTCCGGTTATCACGATGTCCCTCTCGAGTAACCTGTGACCGGGATTATTTAGGATATGTGTTTAAAGGTGAATCGATCTCATTATCGTGATCTCATCACGATCCGATTCCCATTGCACAAATCTAAGGACATCACAATATATATATGCATATATGCAATAGTTATAAAGTGATATACGCCAAAATATAATAAGCAAAAAGATTATGTATCAAGTCACATGTGCCATCACTCACGTGATTGGCTTGCTGGGCACCTATGACTAGCAGATGAGTGGAAGAGGTTAGATCGAAAAACAATTGGGTTTATTCGACAGTGGCTTGATGATAGTGTCTTTCACCAAGTTTCTACTGAAATTTCTACATATTCTCTTTGGAAAAAGTTGGAAAGTCTCTATGAAGGAAAAACAACTAGCAACAAAGCTTTCTTGATCAGAAAACTTGTGAACCTAAAATATAGAGAGGGTACTTCTATTGCTGAGCATTTGAATGAAATACAGAGTATTATTAACTAGTTATCCTCTATGAAAATGTCTCTTGATGATGAGCTGCAGGCATTGTTACTTCTTAGTTCATTACCAGAAAGTTGGGAGACACTGGTGGTTTCCCTCAGAAATTCTGCGCCAGATGGTGTTGTCACTATGAGTCAAATAACAAGCAATTTGTTGAATGAGGAGTTGAGAAGAAAGAGTTCAGCAACATCTCAGAATGATTCACAAGCACTTATCTCAGAGAACAAAGGAAAGTTAAAGTCTAGAAGCAGTTCACGCATGAGTAGGAGTAAGTCAAGATCAAGAAAAGATATTGTTTGGTATAACTATGGTGAGAAAGGACATTACAAGAACCAATGTAAGCAACCTAAGAAGAGCAAGAAAAAGGGAAAAGAAGTAAAGTCTATAGAGTCAAAAAATAATATCACAGCTATAGTGCAGAGTGGTGATTATTTAATTTTGTCTCCTTCTGATGATATTTTTTCTTGTGTGTGTTAGGATCTTGAGTGGGTGATTGACATAGGTGCTTCTTATCATGCTACATCACGGAGGGAGTTTTTTGCTACATACAGGTTTGGAAATTTTGGTGTTGTCAAGATGGGCAACTATGGCACAATAGACATCATAGGCATATGTGATATCCATTTAAAGACCAACCTTGACTACAAGTTGGTGCTTAAGGATGTGAGGCATGTGGTTGACTTGAGGCTAAATTTAATTTCAGTTGGAAGGCTAGATGATGAAGACTATGATAGCAGATTTCATAGAGGGCAATGGAAGCTCAGTAAGGGTTCTCTTGTTATAGCTAGTGGAAAGAAATGTCATATTTTGTATAGGTTGCAGGCCAAAGCTTATGGTGAGCAATTAAATGCTACAGAAAAGTTGTGGCATAGGTGACTGGGACACATGAGCGAGAAGGAGCTGCAAGCTCTTTCCACGAGAGAGGTATTGCTAGACCTCAGAGGTATACATCTGAACCCTTGTATTGATTGTTTGGTTGGTAAACAACGTAGAGTTTCATTTGCTAGTCTTGCTTTATCTAGAAAAATGCATGCCTTAGACCATGTTAATACAGATGTATGTGGTCCTTTGAGGACAAAAACTCCTAGTGGTTCTGTTGATGTTCTTGGTATAAGTTGTGCACTTTATTTTGTCACTTTTATAGATGATTTTTCCAAGAAAGTTTGGGCCTATGCTTTGAAGACCATAAATTAGATTATTAATGTCTTTAAAGAGTTTCATGCTAGGGTTGAAAGGGAGATAGAAAGACAATTAAAATGCATAAGATCATATAATGGTGGTGAGTATACAGGATTATTTAATGATTATTGTAGGTCACATGAGATCCAACATGAGATGACAGTTCCTAGTACACCTCAGCATAATGCAATTGTAGAGAGGATGAACCGTACCATAATGGAAAAGATCAGATGTATGCTTTCATAGGCCAAGCTACCCAAAAGGTTTTAGGATGAGGCTTTGAGGACTGCAGTTGATGTGATCAACTTATCACTATGTATGGCCCTAGATGGTGATGTTGCAGAGCATGTATGGTCATGGAAAGATATTTCCTACAGACATTTGAGAGTGTTTGGTTGTTATGCATTTGCATATATTCCAGACAATGAGAGGTCCAAGCTGGATGGTAAGACTAAAGAATGTATTTTCCTTGGCTACTCACATGATCATTTTGGTTACAGGCTTTGGGATCCAGAAAAGCAGAAGGTGTTTAGAAGCAGAGACGTAGTCTTCTTTGAGGATCAAACTTTTGAAGATTTGAAGAAGAAGGCACCAGCCAATACTTCTGCAGAAGGATTAGCATATTGTGACCCAATTACTCCTCCAGTATATTAGGGTGATGGGGGAGATGTGCAGGAAGATAGTGTAGTGCCTGGTGTTAATATACATGCAGGACATGTTGAGCAAGAAGAAGTTGGAGAGCAACTTCCCGCAGAACCTCAATTGAGAAGATCTTCTAGACAACGTCAACCATCCAGAAGATACTCTATAGATGAGTATGTGATGCTTACGGATGCAGGTGAACCAGAGAGTTACTAGGAAGCAGTTGAAAGTGAGTAGAAAGAGAAGTGGTTAGTTGCCATGCAGGAAGAGATGGATGTTCTTCAAAAGAACCACACTTATGATTTAGTGCTACTACCAAATGGAATGAAGGCCTTGAAGAACAAGTGGGTTTTCAGGTTGAAGACTCAAGAATATTGTTCTCAACCAAAGTACAAAGCTAGATTGGTTGTGAAAGGCTTTGGTCAAAAGAAAGGTATTGACTTTGAAGAGATTTTTTCTCCTATTATTAAAATATTTTCTATTCATGTTGCTCTTGGTATTACTGCTAGCCAGGACTTAGAGGTTGAACAGTTAGATGTGAATGACAGCTTTCCTTTATGGGGATTTGGAGGAGAAAATTTATATGGAGCAATCAGAAGGCTTCAAAGTCAAAGGTAAAGAGAACTTTGTTTGCAAATTGAAGAAGAGCTTGTATGGGCTAAAGCAAGCTCCAAGACAGTAGTATAGAAAGTTTGATTCATTTATGACAGAAAATGGATACAAAAGAACGGCTTCAGATCATTGTGTGTATATCAAATGGTTTGGTGAGGATTTTATTATTCTCTTACTTTATGTTGATGGCATGCTTATTCTTAGGAAAGATATATCTAAAATTGACAGATTGAAGAAGGAGCTGAGTGAGTCTTTTGCAATGAAGGACATGAGGCCAACAAAGCAAATACTAGGTATGCAGATTTTCTGTGATAGGAAAAATAAGAAAATTTGGTTGTCATAGGAGAAATACATCGAGAAGGTATTGGAAAGATTTAGTATGAGCAATGCAAAACCAGTTATTCTTCTCTTGCAGGTCACTTCTAGTTGTGCTCAGAACAGAGTCCGTTAAGTGACGAGGAAAAGGAGAAAATGTAAAAAGTTCCTTATGTTTCAGTAGTTGGAAGTTTAATGTATGCAATGATATGTACGAGGCCAGACATCGCATGTACAGTTAGTGTCACTAGCAGATTTCTTGCAAATCTAGGTAAAGAGCACCGGGTAGCAGTAAAGTGGATTTTTAGATATCTTAGAGGGAGCTCTAAGGTTTGTTTAAGCTTTGGAGGTGGACCACATATGTTAACAGGTTACACAGATGCAGATATGGCAAGAGATATAGATACGAGAAAGTCTACTTCAGGTTATGTACTTACTTTTACAGGGGAAGCTATGTCATGGCAATCCAGGTTATAAAGATGTATTGCTCTCTCTACCACAGAAGCAGAATATATTGTTGCTACAGAGGTATGCAAAGAAATATTATGGATGAAAGAATTCTTATAAGAATTGGGGCTGAAACAAGAAAGTTATGTGGTGCATTGTGACAGCTAGAGTGCCATCCATTTGTGTAAAAACCCTATGTTTCATTCCAAGTTAAAGCATATAGATGTCAGATATCACTAGATCCGAAATGTATTTGAAGAGAAGCAGTTGCAGCTTTAGAAAATTCACACAAATGATAACGGAGCAGACATGTTGACAAAGACTTTACCAAAAGAAAGACAGGAGATATGCCGACAGTTGGTCAGCATGGCTTTACATTGAGGAGTCATGGGACAACCTCCCTTATGGGCTGAAGGGGGAGGTTATTGGGCTGACAACCCATATTCAGCCCAATGTGGGCTTTATTAACCCATATCTCACCCCCTCTTAACCTAACCCTAATTAACATTAAGGGGGTGTGGGTGGCTACGTTTTAGAGGCAGAAAAAGGCTATAAAAGAGCAGCAATGTGGAGAGATCTTTGAAGTAGAAAAGAGGAGAAGAAAAAGGCAGAAAAACAAGAGAAAGAAAGGGAAGAAAACAAGGACAACGCAGAGAGATTGTTCTCAATCATCGAGCAGTGTTCTCATCTCAAGTTAGATCAAATCTATAGTAGACTCTTGCTGTGATTACTTGGGGATGTTTTAGATATTGTGGACAGTGACGTGATCCTTGTATCCCAATTATTCTCTTGTGATTGTTGCTAGGGTTTAGGGCAAGAGTTTGAGATTTGTATATTCATTATTCTCATAGTGGATTATCTTTAGTTTGTCCCGTGGTTTTTACCCTTTATATTGGAGGGGTTTTCCACGTATATCTTGATGTTCTATTTTATTATGATTTCATTTAATTCCGTTGCATATCATGGCCTGCTAGTATTTGTTCATATACAAAAGTTATTCTGCATTATATCCCATCAGCCGCGCCCTCGAGTAGGGGTGCTGGTTGGCGTTGGTCAGGATCCGGGTCGGTTGGCTGCTCTCCTTCTTGCACTGGACGACGATTCTCGGGCGGTTGGCAACTCGTCTTCGTGTGGTGGCCACGTTTTCCTGCAAAAATGGCCCTCGTTGGGATCACCCGACGAGGCCCCTCCGATGAGCAAGTCAATCGAGTGATCGATTCATTTTTTTCCTCCTCTGGCCAAATGTTGGCCAGGGGTCTCTATATTACTGTACGTGGGTCGATCGTACGTAGGTTGGCATAGTGGATGGGTCGAGCAGTGCTTTAATACGAATTCTGACCTGGCGTGTCTTAGGGGCCAAAATATGTCGTATCACATCCCATTGAACATAGGAGGATGAATGATAGAAAGACCATCTTGAAAGTTGAAAAAAATCATCTCTCTTGAGTGTTAATCTAACGGAGAGTAATTTGGCTCTGATACCAATTGTTAGGACCGTTATGACACTTAGAGCTAAGGGAGGGGGGAGGGGGGAGGGGGGGGGGGGGGGGGGGGTGTGCGTGAATTAGTACTTATGTAAACATTCGTCAACTTGGAAATTCTTGTTCGATGAAAACCAATATCGGAAAGATGTTAACTTGAAAACACGTTCATAAGTGTAGTGAAAATAAGAAATCAGTTTGCAATGAAAATGAAAAGCTTAAAGTAAATGCAAACCAGATTTATAATGGTTCAGTCGTCGTGACCTACATCCACTCTCGATTCCTCTTCACTCAAGGCCACTGGCTTCTACTACCGATCTTCTTTCAATGGGTGAAGATCAACTACACTTATAACTCTTTCTCATTTTCACAAGCTCAGGAGAGAACCTTTATACCTCTCTTTTAGACCTCATTCCTCCCTTAAAATCTTCTAACTCTAAGAGAAAGAGACTCTAAATCCTAAGAGACTTTCCAAATTTTCTCAGGTATTCTTTCTTCCCTTTCAACTTAATTTTATGTTTAGCTAAGCAGAAATATCAAGGGTATTTATAAATCCCAAATAGTTTCAATAATGGAGCATAAAAAGATCTCATTCCAGGTTTCTCGGGTCCTAACGGTACCATCGCCTATGTTGGGCTACAACATTGACACTAGGTGGTACCATCGCCTAGTCTGGTGGTACCACTGCTTGACATAGTTTGGGAGACTATGTCTAAGAGGTACCATCACCCAATCTGACGGTACCATCGCTAGACCCTGCTATAGGTTATTGAATGGGCCAAACAACAAGCATAATTCAGTCTTGATTCAAGCGTGATTGGCCTCTAATTGAGTTACTATTGTTTCATCGCAAAACTGACTCAATTAATCCTAAACTAACTCGATCTAGACACATGATTACAAGCATAAATCCTATGTTATCCGGCATGTCATTGGTTCATCCGGCGCTTCGTCTGATTCTTCGGCGCATCGTCCTCTCCTTCGACGTATTGTCCAATCGGCATGTTGACTCCGGCAACTTTCGATCTCCTTGGCGTAATGTCCGATCCTTCAGCTCGATGCCTGAACTCACGACATAAAGCCTTTTACCGATACGTCGATCGATCCTTCGACCCGACGTCCAATCTTTTGACATGTTCTACTCCGACCCGATTCCTCCTGCTTTAATCGATTTATCTTTTCTGATCAAAGTTAGTCTTACGTCATTAAAAATATAAATTAAATTATAAACTCATTAATTAATTTTATTAAAATTTGAGATTTAACACGAAAGATATGGGTGATCTAGAGGGTAATAATGACGAAGAGAAAGAGAATAAATTTTTAGCTAGAAGGGGCGAGGTGATATTAGCCAAGGTGAAAGAGTAAAGGTGACGTGCAACACCACTCACGGTGGATGTCCAGTGAAAGATGTTGAGGTATCTTTGTCGGTTTGATAACAAAAGAAAAGGAGCCTCTAAATAAATAAAATCTAATTAGGGACATCATAAGCTACAAGCCCAATAATAAAGGTTCTTTCTTAAAGTAAAATGCCCAAATTGACGGTAGATGATCGGGAAGTTTCCATCGCACAAACTCGATTTGACCCGCTCATGAACTAATTGAATAAATATGCAATTAAGTGATAACTTGGTGTAAAAATATAAAAATACAGGAAGAAATTTAAATTAAGCGGTATTTTTGTTATTGATTGCCCAGCCACTGTAACACGTGGGGCCCGTTGGGCAACGGTAACCCTTTGATTTATGAGGTAAGTAAACTGGTAGATTTCTTTTTTGAAAAATATTTGTCCAAGAGAGCAAATTCCATTCTCTTCTCTCCAACTTCGCAACTTCGACGCCATAATAATAGTTTTAATAGAAGAAGAAACAAGCACAGCAAACCAACGCCACCGTCGTCTCTTCGTGAGGGTTTGGAAGTGAAGAAGATGAAGAAGAAGCCGTTTTGAGGAGGGAGTGAGACCAGATGGTAGCAGAGAATTCGCCCCAGATTGGGAGATGAAGGCGGCCCTCAACTCCCTGCACGCGCGGCCGGCGGCGATGGGGGCGGAGCGGAAGTGGATCGCCCCCCTGGCCGTCGGAGCTACCGTCTCCCTTGTCCTCCTCCTCTGTCTCACCACCTTCTCCTCCCCGGACGACCCCCTCGCCCTCCTCCCCCTTTCCCTCCTCCCTTCCGCGCTCCTCTCCCATCCCTCCAATCCCTTCGCCGCCCTCTACGCTCCCGTCTTCGTCGAGCCCAAGCTCCGCCCCACCCCTCCCTCCTCCCATCTCCGCCCCTCTCCGCCCCCGCCCCGCCTCGCGTACCTTATCTCCGGCACCGTCGGCGATGGCAATATGCTCAAGCGTGTCCTACTTTCCGTCTACCATCCCGCCAACCTCTACGTCGTCCACCTCGATCTGGAGGCCTCCTCGGAGGAGCGCGACGACCTCAGGAATTATATTGCCGGCCACCCGCTTTTTGCGTCTGTCAAGAATGTGAGGATGATCACCAAGGCGAACTTGGTCACGTACCGTGGGCCGACCATGGTGGCCAACACTCTCCATGCTGCGGCTATTCTGCTGAAGGAGGGTGGCAACTGGGATTGGTTCATTAATCTCAGTGCATCGGATTACCCGCTTGTCACCCAAGACGGTAAATAAGCTTCTTTTCCCCTTTTTGGACAAAATGCTCCTCTTATCCCATGGACTAAAAGCAAATGCGTGGTTTTTCTGGCGTTTGGATTTAGATCTGCTGCACACTTTGTCGTACTTACCGAGGGATCTCAACTTCATCGATCATACCAGTAATATTGGGTGGAAGGCGTATGTTTGATAAAATTTATGTTGCATTTTTTCTTGACTTGCTTGGATTGGATAAGAATTGACTACTGTTTTGATCTGTGCTTGTAGGTTCCAGAGGGCGAAACCCATAATTATAGATCCAGGGTTGTATATGTCGAAGAAAGCTGATGTTTTCTGGATCCCTCAGAGGAGGAGTGTGCCTACTGCATTCAAACTATTTACAGGTATGATGAGTCTTTTAAGTCTAGGATTTTGATTTCTTGCATACCTGAATCAGACTATTTAATTCTCAGCAGTAATCAGTTCCAAGCTAAGGCTTTATTCGGCTGGTTTTGTGATCAATGAATGTGATTGTTCAATCTTTGTTACTAATAGAATTTCAAACTAGTTACAGTGACCATGGACAAATCCTGATGGGAAAATAATATTTGGTTAAACAAGTTTGATTAAGTTAGCATCCTGTTATTAATTTGCAGGCAGTTTTTGTTTACTTAACAAGTATCAGATTGTTGTCTTATGCCAAAATTATATATGAATCTGTTAGGAACGGAGTCGGCACTAAGAGGGGGGGGGGGGGGGGTGAATTAGTGCAGCGGTAAAACCATCGGTTCTGAAAAATCTCTTCGTACGATAAAAACCGATTTCGGAAACTTAACTTGAAAGCGTGTTTGTAAAAGTATTGAAGGCAGTTTGCAGTTAATGTAAATTGCAAGAAGGAAATGCAAACCAGATTTTATAGCAGTTCGGTCGTCGTGACCTACATCCACTCCGTCGATTCCTCTTCCGTCGAGGCCACCGGCATCCACTATCGGTCTTCCTTCAATAGGCGAAGATCAACCACCTTTTATACACCTCTTCTCCTTTTCCTGGGTTTAGGAGACAACCCTTACAAGCACTCACTTCTCTCTTACAGAATTTTAAACTTAGAGTGGAGGAGAGAATTTCTCAAGAGATTACAACAGCGTTTTCTCACTTTTAAATTCTCTATGCTTGTGTTCTTTAACCAGGGATGAGAGGAGTATTTATAGGCCTCAAGTTGATTCAAACTTGAAGCCTAAAAATATCTCATCCTGGGTTTCCTGGGCACGGGCGGTACCATCGCCTGCAGCCTCTCGGAGGCTGTGTCTGGGCGGTACCATCGCCCAGACCGGCGGTACCACCGCTTGACACAGTCTCGGAGACTGTACCACGACGATGCCATTTCTTGGGACACTGTTTGGGCCTCTCATTAGGCCCAACACAGTTCTTACATGGGCCCAACTGGCCCCTAATTGGGTTGGCCCAAATCCAAACCCAATTACGTGCGAACTACGATTCCTAAGACATATTCTAAGTTAAACAAGTCCGTAAGTCTAGTTTCTTTCGGTGAGCTTCCGGCGAACTTTCGGCGAACTTCCGACGATCTCTCGGCAATGTTCCAACGGACTCCCGGCAAGCTCCTGAACTTCATGACGATCTTCTTAGCGAGTTCTGACGAGCTTCTTTGGCAAGCTCTTGGACTTCTCGGTTGGTTCCTGCAGAACTTCCGATGAACTCTCGAACTATCAACGAAATCGCGTCCTTGACTCCGGGACTTCATTTTGCTTTATGCCTTGCTATTGTAGTTAATCCTGCACATGTAAAAACACACTTCGATCTAGACAATTAATACTAAGCATTAATCATATTGTCCGGCATGTCATTGGTCCCTCGACGCTTCGTCCGATTCTTCAGCGCATCGTTTTCTCTTGCCACCTTTTGCCCAATCGGCCAGTTGACTCCGCAACTCCGATATCCTTGGCGCAATATCCGTTATTCTTGGTTCGATGCCCGAATCTATGACTCGAAGCCTTCTGTCGATACATCGACCGATCCTCCGACCCGACGTCCAATCTTCTGACATGTTTTCCTCCGGCCCAACATGATTCTTCCTGCTTTAATTGTCTCATCCTGATCGAAGCATCCTGCGTCACTCAAAACGCAGATCAAATCATAAACACTTATTAATTGGTTTCATCATCAAAATCCGAGATTCAATAATCTCCCCCTTTTTGATGATGACAACAAATTGATGGCGGAGTTAACCTTAACTCCTGGAGTTTAAACAAACTCCCCCTATCAATATGCCATATTGATAGAACCTTGAATTCAAGCTGAATTCAAGTCATTGTAAATTTCATCATGAATATTTCCAACACTTCATCATGCATAACATGATCATACTTCTCCCCCTTTGTCATCAACAAAAAGGAGAAGTGTAACTTTCAAATATTTGGACATACAAGTTCAAATTGTTGCATAATAAACATCAACTTTTATCATCATGCAAGCTAGCAAAAATTTTACAGCATTTTAAAACATGCAAGCTAGCAATATTTCGAAAGCAAATGCAATATAGCTTTCTTGTTGAAGTGTGCAAGCTAGCGATTTTAAGATGTTCAAGAAGCAACTCTTGCTTCTTGAAATATACAAGTTTGTAAATCTTGCTAGATGTGCAAGTTAGCATGTTTTGCTTCTTAAGATAAGCAAGATAGCACTTCTTTCTCCATGCAATTTGCAAGCTAGCAAATTTTTGCTTCCTTTGCAATGTTTGAGCTAGCAATTTTAATTCCTTTGCAAAGTGCAAGTTTCTAAACTTTGCAAGATGAGCTAGCAATATTTCTCCCCCTTTGTCAATGTCAAAAAGAAGGGAAGAATACAATGTTGTAATTCTTTTCCCTTTACAACAATTTTCAAAGCATGACAAAGGTAAAAAAAAATGAATATCAAAAGATCATATATTATTTTTGACAAGAAAGCATGATAGGAAAATAATCTTGATTCAAAAAGAAGATTCAAGTTTAAAATTCGAGAAATCAAGATCATGATCCGAAAAAGAATGTATAAGGAGAGTTTATGCATTTTTGTAATTTGCCTAAATTTAACATTCAAACTAGCAATTTTCTATCTCCCCTTTATTGTAATCAAGGAAGAAGTAGAGTGGAAGAATACAATTTTTACATCAATACTCTACTTATAACATGAGGTTTATAACCACAAATACAAAGGAATTTACACATCATGTCATGAAAGATAATAATATCAAATCACGAATGTCACAAGACATGATTTATTTCATCAAATCTCTTCTTTTTATAAATGAATAAAAGAAACATAGGAGATCTTGATTCGTGCATAAGAAATCTCAAGTTATAAATTTTGAAAAATGATTCGATTGGATATATTATCTTATTATTAAAACGAATCATATGAAAAGAAATCTAAAATCATCATGTAAAATTATCAAAATCTTTTACATAGTCCAAGAGATTCATAGATTCATTATGATAATTTTCTTCTTTAGACGATAAAATCATATGAGAACAAAATGATTCATATAAAATACATCTCATGTCATAAACATGAATAAATTAAGTGTTTGGTTAAATATGAAAACAAATTGTCAAATCCAAAATGATCATCAAAATCATTTTTCGGATCATTTAATGAAAGCACTATAGATATATTAAAAATAGCTCAAGTTCTTTTAGTTCCAAATTTTATGATTGATTTCATGTTCAAGCCTTTCATACAAAGGCCATGCTTCATTATTTATAATAAAAAATAATATGAAAATCATAGAAATCATCAAGCTCAATAAACCCAAAACTTATTATTACTTCAAATCACCATGCATAATTATAAAATCGTCAAGCATGATATCAAGACTTTTTAACATTTCCATTACATCATTACATCATTATGCATCATTAAATCATTAAGCATGATTTCATTAAACATGAAGCATCTTCAATCAAAATCGAGAAACAATATGGAAATCAACATGATACATATTATTTCTTCTTGAAAAACATACATATGATTATCATTAGATTTAAATCTAACATTTTATTCCTTTAACATAAAACATGTAATTTTCATTATCATTTTCAAAATTACTAACATGATAAGCATGATTCCTAATTTTTTTTTTGCATTTTCATTTATTAAACATGCAATTTTCAAGAAAAATAATTATTCTAAACTAAATTAAAAGTAACTCATGAAATGCATTATGTAATTTCAAAATAAATTAAGGGCATTTTGATTACTCATCGTCGAAAGCCGTTAAGGCATAGTTTGCCACCTCGCATTTGTTTTTCTCCTCGTCTTCGGATGAGCTTGATTCGTCCCAAAGGGCTTCCTTCTTCTTGTGTTCATAGCAAGTAGTTGCGTTCTTTTTATTTTTGTTCTTTAACTCTTGTTTCATGAACCTTTTAAATTTCATAGTGAGGAGTTCATGTTCACCATCACTTGAGCTTATGCTCGAGTGGTCTTCAATTGTTCTAAGTTCAAAATCCTTCCTGTTCTTTGGAAGGTGGTTCTCATGTTCGTCAAGTGCCACATTAGTCATTTCGTAGGTCATTAAAGACCCGATGAGTTCTTCAATAAAAAAAGTATTTAAATTTTTTTATTCTTGAATAGTCGTTACTTTCGAATTCCAATTTTTAGAAAGTGATCGTAAAATCTTGTTAACGAGTTTAAAATTCGAAAAGCTTTTACCAAGAGCTTTTTAACCATTGACGACATTCGTAAAACGAGTGTACATGTCAACAATGGTTTTGCTCGGCTTCATTCGAAAAGTTCAAAATCATGCAATAAAAAGTTGATTTTTGAATCTTTAACTTTGCTAGTGCCTTCATGTGTGATTTCGAGAGTGCGCCAAATTTCGAAAGTCGTTTCGCACATAGAAATTCGATTAAACTCGTTTTTGTCTAAGGCGCAAAATAAGGCATTCATAGCCTTTGCATTTAGAGAAAAAGTCTTCTTCTCCAAATCATTCTAATGATTCATTGGAAGATAAGACCTTTAAAAACCAAATTCGACTATGTGCCATAAATCGAGATTTAATGAAAGCAAGAAAACTCTTGTTCGAGTTTTCCAATAAGTGTAGTCCGTCCCATTGAAAAAGGGAGGACGAATGAGAGAGTAACCCTCTTGAAAGTCGAAAAGAGTCATTTCTCTTTGGGTGTTAAACCAAATGAGAAAACGAGGCTCTGATACCAATTGTTAGGAACGGGGTCGGCACTAAGAGGGGGGGGGGGGTGAATTAGTGTAGTGGTAAAAACGTCGGTTCTGAAAAATCTCTTCGTACGATAAAAATCGATTTCGGAAACTTAACTTGAAAGTGTGTTCGTAAAAGTATTGAAGGCAGTTTGCAGTTAATGTAAATTGCAAGAAGGAAATGCAAACCAGATTTTATAGTGGTTCGGTCGTCGTGACCTACATCCACTCCGTCGATTCCTCTTTCGTCATGGCCATCGGCATCCACTATCGGTCTTCCTTCAATAGGCGAAGACCAACCACCTTTTATACCCCTCTTCTCCTTTTCCCGGGTTTAGGAGACAACCCTTACAAGCACTCACTCCTCTCTTATAGAATTCTAAACTTAGAGTGGAGGAGGGAATTTCTCAAGAGATTGTAGCAGCGTTTTCTTACTTTTAAATTCTCTGTGCTTGTATTCTTTAATCAGGGATGAGAGGGTATTTATAGGCCTCAAGTTGATTCAAACTTGGAGCCTAAAAATATCTCATCCCGGGTTTCTTGGGCACGGGCGGTACCACCGCCTGCAGCCTCTCAGAGGCTGTGTCTGGGTAGTACCACCGCCCAGATCGGCGATACCACCGCCTGACACAGTCTCGGAGACTGTGCCATGACGGTGCCACTTCTTGGGACATTGTTTGGGCCTCTCATTGGACCCAACACAGTCCTTACATAGGCCTAACCGGCCCTTAATTGGGTTGGCCCAAATCCAAACCCAATTACGTGCTAACTACGATTCCTAAGACATATTCTAAGTTAAACAAGTCCGTAAGTCTAGTTTCTTCCGGCGAGCTTCCGGTGATCTTCTGGCGAACTTCCGATGATCTCTCAGCAATATTCCAGCGGACTCTCGGCAAGCTCCTAGACTTCACGACGATCTTCTTAGCGAGTTCCGACGAGCTTCTTTGGCAAGCTCCTGGACTTCTCGGTTGGTTCCTGCAGAACTTCCGACGAACGTTTGGACTTCCAACGAACTCTCGAACTCCCAACGAAATCGCGTCCTTGACTCTGGGACTTCATTTTGTTTTATGCCTTGCTATCGTAGTTAATCCTGCACATTTAAAAACACACTTCGATCTAGACAATTAATACTAAGCATTAATCATGTTGTCCAGCACGTCATTGGTCCCTCGACGCTTCTTCCGATTCTTCGACGCATCATCCTCTCTTGCGGCCTATTGCCCAATCGGCCAGTTGACTCCGCAACTCCGATATCCTTGGCGCAATATCCGCTCTTCTTGGCCCGATGCCCGAATCCATGGCTTAAAGCCTTCTGTCGATACGTCGACCGATCCTCCGGCCCAACGTCCAATCTTCTGACATGTTTTCCTCCGGCCCAATATGATTCTTCCTGTTTTAATTATCTAATCCTGATCGAAGCATTCTGCTTCACTCAAAACGCAGATCAAATCATAAACACTTATCAATTGGTTTCATCATCAAAATCCGAGATTTAACAGAATCCATTAGGTTGTTGTTATTATGATCAAGAGAACTTGCTAATCATTTGCAAATTCCAACTTTTCATTCCTTGTCACCTTACATTGTTCTCCTGAATGATATTGGCATTGATGAAGGTGCAATATCATGTCTAAATGTTGGTCAATCTAAGATCGCAGTGACACGGGAAGTTATGGGAGCTTAAACTCACATTTTTGGAGTATTGATTTTTTCCATGGTTCTGCGATCCAATGCACAGTTGTTGTCTGTGTTTGTTGGAGTGGGAGATATCTGCTTATAGATTTGTGTAATTTGCAATTTAATGAAAGAAGTTTGCAATGTTTTGCAGTCAGCTTGAACTCGTATTATCATTACAAATGATAAATCTGTAACACATGGAGTTTGTGTAAGTAAACATTGTAACATGTAGGATAACAGTTCTGAAATTGCAACTGTCAAAGAAATAATTTAAGTAGCACATGATAGTGTGCCCAAATTTTGGTAACAAGAAATTATGAATAAGGCTTTTGTCAAATTCAATACTGGCTGAGATATTGCATATGCCTAGAGAATAAGAAAAAGAAAACCCTTGGTAAATAGAAATCTTTCTCTTTGTTGAAAGTTTATTCAAGTAGTTAACGTTCATTATAGGTACTCTTTATCTCTGTTGATTGGTCAGAAATTTGCCGGAATTTGATAAGATAAAAATTGCATCAATAACATAAAGGTAGCAAGTGCCTAGGAAGCATCCATATAAACTAATTGGTTAACTATTTATAATGATTTTTTTTTTAAATAACCACTATTAACAATATTTTAATAACTTTCTTTTTTCTTTTCTTTTTTTTCATTTCTTCACTTTTCCTTTGAATTCTCTTTCTTGTTTTCTCTTTAAAATGGGAATTTGACTCGATATAAAGTTTGTTAGAGTTTAAGTCTTTTATCATATTTTGTATCCAACTTTACTCCCATTACCGCCAGATGTCCTATCTCTCTCATGGGAAATGGCTGCTATTAGCAGCATGTGATGGTAGTAGAAATGGTAGTGACAATCAAGTGGTTCATGCGGTAGCATCAATGACAACAGGTAATGTGATAGAAATAGCAACAATGACAAGTGATGATAGTGAGTGACAACAGAGGCATGGTAACAGACTTGTGAAGTTCAATTAATTAGGTTTATCCTCCTCTCTTCTACTGTCATCTTCTATTGCCATGCACGTTATAGGATGCCAATTGTGAGTCAAATTACCAGTAGTTGTGATTCCTTTATGGTGTGAGATTACTAGTTTGGTATTTATGGAGATTTTAACTCATGTACATGTTTATGTATGACTCTGTTAAATTCACCTTACATGAAGGGTTTATAAACGTGGGTTTGAGATTGCCAATAACCTTAAGCATTCACTGTTCATTACTCCTGAGGTTTTAGGAACCCATGATTGGAGACAGTGTTCAAATCTAAATTAAGCATGACACTTAAGACGTAAAAAAAGTTTTATTGTTTGCTGCTTCTCTTTACATGACATGTAAATATTTTTGATAATATGCAGATAAGTACTCTTCTTTTTATGTATTCAAATATTGTTGTCAATTGTGTCCAGAAATGCCAGGGGCTCGCTCATATTTGACTTTACACTATGATGCATTATTTAAATCAAATCATATTTAAATTTTAAACTCAAATTAAGTTTTGAAAGATATACACATTTTCTAATAGGGACTGAATTTTGAAATATTTTCTGTGTGAATCTTGGGTGATCAGGATTCAAATATCATAGAAACCTTTCTGCTACATGTCTACTTATAGGAGTAAAACTAAGTACATCGACCTTTCCATACTTTGCATTGGTAGGACCTCGAGCAATGGGCAACTTGTATGTCTAAGAAAGGTAGAGGGATGTGTAACATTGCTCCTTACTGCTACCTTTTTTCTTTGGTGCTGCTGTTGCATTCTTCTTTTCCTTTTTCTTTTATCTTGTATATGCAAACAGCAGCAGTGGAGAGTGTGATTAAGCATGGCCACTGCTTCTCTTCTTTCCTTTTTTTCCTCTATTTCCTTTAAAGTAGTTGCTTGGGTATTTTACATGACTGAGTTCCTGTGCTCTGAACTCATAATGGTGCTCCAATGGTTGCTTGAAAGTTTCTGATTGTATTTTGTTCTCATTCTTATGCTGCATCATCAAAGTAATGGTTGCAAATTTATCATTTTTAGTGAGTCATCAATTGAAAATAGTGATCAGTGTGTTTTGATCCTTGTGTTAACTTTAGTGGGTAATCACCTGTTTCATTCTTTGTACAGTAGCTACTGATTTACCAAACAACCTATTTGCTGAACAGATAGCTATATGAAATGACTGTACATGTTGGTTTTGTTGCAGGTTCTGCATGGATGGCACTCTCCCATTCCTTCATCGACTATTGCATATGGGGCTGGGAAAACCTTCCACGAACAGTGCTCATGTACTATGCCAACTTCATCTCCTCACCAGAAGGTTACTTCCACACTGTCATATGCAACGCAAAGGAATTCCGCAATACCACTGTCAATCATGACCTCCACTTCATCTCATGGGATAATCCTCCGAAGCAGCACCCGCACTACCTCAGCATTAATGACATGTCGCACATAGTAGATAGCAATGCACCATTTGCACGGAAGTTCCGCAGGGACCATCCTATACTCGACAAGATCGACGCTGAGCTATTGTTCCGTCGGCCAAACATGATTGTTCTAGGAGGGTGGTGCGTAGGGAGTAGAGAAAACGGCAGTGATCCCTGCCTGGTCATTGGGAATACCACCATCCTTCGACCAGGTCCTGGTGCAATCAGGCTGGAGCGACTTATGCTGTCTCTCTTGTCGGAGGAGAATTTCCGCCTGAGACAGTGCAAGTAATCACATGATAATCGTTTTAGGTAAAAAGTATTTGGTTCAATTCACTTCCAGTATTTGGTTATTAGTGAAAAATATAATATAGTACACGGTCCAGGCCAAGGAGACCTGTGCCATGGCTAAAACAGAGTGTCTAAAGAAGCATGATTTGTGTCTGATGTTGTGAAAGGGACAGGATGCAGGTTTTATTCTGTGGTGACAGACCTTTGGAACACATCTTATACTAAAGTTTTATTTAATCTGAAAAGACTTTCCAGTGCATAGTAAATTTTGGTCTTTTAATGATCTTTTATTTTTTTTCTATTTTGCAAAGGATAAGTGATGATGATGGAGAGACCTTTAATTTTTACCAAAGAGACGAGCCGATGATTTCAATGATCATCCTCCGCTTACCACTGAAAATATAGCATTTGAGTGTGGCTTGTTTCAGTATGATTTAAAATCTTGATCCAAAATCAATATACATCGGTGTACAGACCGATACGGTTCGGTATGGGAAGAAAGAAAGAGTACATTTAGAAGGAGAGAGAGAAATAAATAAAGAGTAGAAATAACAGCGGAAGAGATATCTCAGATACTCGAGCCTTGTAACCCTGTTGTCAATTTTACTTACTCATGTCTGCATCTGCTGCTGTCTGCTGTAGAGAGCTGTGGGCCTTTTGCTCAGGCAGATGTTTCTGTCACCCGGTCCTTTTTTTATTTCTTCTTTCTCCAGAGACCATGCTGAGCTTATTAGCTATCCTTTTCCTGACGAGCATCTAATTAGATAGATCGTAACACAAGGAATGTAAAGGTAGGAGATGACAAATATATAGCCAACTGCAACCTCATCATCTGTTGACGTTAAATAGTTGTCATCAGTCCATCTAAGGTAAAATCAACTCTTAGATTACATTCTTGGCTTGTTTTTGAATCATTTAGAGTCTTGAAATATTTTATTTTTGGATCATTTGGTTATGGGTAATGAATGGCCACCTTAGTTCTCCATCCATTGGTCAAACATCGACCACCTTCGTTATATCATGTTTGAATAGAATGAACAAACTTTAATTTAATCTACTCAAGCAGTGAACGTTGGAAAGAAATCTTCCTCCGGTTTAATGAGATGAAGACACGGGCGAAGGAGATCTTTGTCCACTTAGGCCCCTCCGATGACGTGGCAGGTGTCCATTGAGTGCTCCGCGGAGCCCCACGTGGGGTCTAACGTCGGGATCCGTCGGCTCACTTTACTCCTGTCCGAGCACGAGCAGCTGAGCTCCGACGCGAAACCCGGGGGGCCCCACTTGGAATCCTAGTGAGTGACGCTCGAATCAGTTTTGTTCTTTTATTTTCATTTTGGGGCTGCCATTTATTTCCCTCATGCAAAGCTCTGCTACAAAAGTGTATCAGAATCGCCTCAACTCCAAAGAGAAGATAAAGAGAAGCTTCAAAAGGAAAAGACCACCACAGGCATATCCCCTCCTCCTCCTCCTCCTCCTCCTCCTCCTCAAGCACCACCACCGGATCCCCATATAAGAATTACCTCCACACACTCTCCCCCTCCCCCCCCCCACCTCTCAACCCACCACCACCACACCTTTCTTCCGTTTCCTCCGCCACCTGTTTGCTCCGAGGACAGGAAAGGGAGTGGAGGAGGAGGAACAAGTGAAGCAAGAATACAAGAAAGAGAAGAGGATGCGCAGTGGTAGGTCCATGAGGGCCTTCCTCACTGGCCTCGCATGCCTCTTGTGTCTCGGCCTCTTCATCTCTGTCTCCGTAGTCGGTAGAGGAGCAAATGCTACACCACCGCCACCAATACCAGTGACTGCTGCTGTCGTGGCTTCGTCAAGAGGTAATAGGCCAACAGGGGACAGCAGCTTCGACCCTTTCCATGCTAGTAAAAGAAGGGTGCCCAATGGCCCTGATCCCATTCACAACAGGTATCATTAACACTCTTATTCTTCGTATGTGGCTCTTCCAATCTTCACTTCTTCATCTCAATGCTTCGATGCTCTTGTGATTGAGGCTTAACTTGTTTCATTTAGAAATCACTATCCTCAAGCTCACAAACAGAAGAAGCTTCCTTTTCTCTCTCTCTCTCTCTCTCTCTCTCTTAGAATCTTGGACTACGGATTTGGACCTCACAATGGCTCAGTTATGGACAGGTTTCAAAGTAGATTTTAGTGGTTGTATCTCTTTTAGGACTCACTAGTACAGAACTGGCATGCTGGCTGTCAAGGACCCAATTGTAACTTTCACTCTTTGTCATTGATGTTTACTGTTCATCCAGGATACAGAAGACAAAGAAAAGAAACACATAATTCAAGCATAAACAGACACTTGTAATCTTTGAACAAACAAGCATAAGATGATCATCGCATGCATAGAAACTAGTCACCTTACTTCCAATTGTCTTCGATGGACGGTAGCACTGCGCCACGTTTAACCACCGTGGCTGTGTCTGTGGCTTTCAGGAGAGCAGGGAGGTTCGGGCGGCCGCCTGTGCGAGCGTAGCGGAGCGAGCGAGCGAGCGAGACAGACAGAGAGAGGAGTTCAGCTTGGGCGGTGGATTATTCTCAGCTTGCATGTAACCACGAAATGGGCCATCTTTAAACACTCCTAAGACATTAGCCGTAATATCCACGCTTTGCCAAAGTGCTCTGCTTTATGAATTGTTCTTGGTGGTGGTGGGGGAGTGTGTAAAGAGCGAGTCCCATTCCCGTCTTCCCTCGCAATTCAAACATTCTTCTTCGGCAGCAGTGGATTATCTACCATGGAAAGACGAGGAGGAGATGGAACAGAGACCGATAAATGTTGTTGGAGTTGTGTGAAAACTAAGCCACATCCTTGTCATGTATTGGTTTCTTTTGTCATTGTTGCACTGTAAGTAAAGCAATCCGACCAGTTAAAGACACTTTAATCTCTCACTTCTTTTGCTTTACCTCTCTCTCTCTCTCTCTCTCTCTCTCTCTCTCTCTCTCTCTTTCTTTCTGGCTGCTGTTGTGGATGCAAGCATGGTTCGAAGGATTGTTGACCGGGATCTGTTCAAAGGTTGATTAAAATATATGCATGGCGATGCATGAAGAGCGGTTTAACGATGGAAGGGGAGGAAAAGAAAAGATCGAAAGCAGCAACTCTTCTTACACGCTTTTCCTTTTCCGTCTCTCTTTATTGCTTCTTTTGCGGCACTACGGTGGGGCGGTGGGTGGGGGTGGGGGGGGGGGGGCGAGGTTTGTGAAGGGACCGAGGGAGGAGCAAAGGCTGGGTGGGGGGCTAAAGCAGCGGCCTGTTCATCACCGGACCAGACCTGAAACTTGTCACCATCTCCCAACCTTGGAGGTGCTTCTACCCTTCGCTTCTTTGTCAGTGCATTATTCTTAACCGGCCTCATCATCCTGCTTCGTTCTTTTGGAACAACATCAGATCGTTGTACTCTCTCGTTTGATCCTTTTTAGATTGAACGCCAGTAGACAAATCTGTCATGCAAAGTTGCAATTACAAGACTAATGAATGAATGCATTGCATGCATGATCCTCCGGTGCGCTGTTCATGGAAGCCTATTTGCTGTCAGGATCATGTCACTGTTCTTCCTGAACACGAGCGATACTGCTTTACCAAAATGGTTACTCAGATTATGGGAGCAATTAGGAATTAGCAAAAGGCATCGTTGTTGGTTAGATCTATCATCTATCATACTAAAATCTTACAGTGCAAGGAAGAATAAATAATTAATATTACACAAAAGAAATTTTGAGTGAAAAATAATCAATAAATTTCTTATCTCTCACGGGGACATCTCTCCATTAAAAATTTCAAGAACTAGAGAGGGCTTAAAGATTTTAAACAAGATCGTCTAAAGATATGAAGAGCGACATATGTTTTTATGAGATGGTATTTTTATTGTCGTAACTGTCTTTTTCTTCTTCTTTTTTTTTTTGGTGTAAAATGTAAATGATGAAAACTAGATAGGATTCAAATTCAAGACTTTACGAAAAATTATCAAAGTCTTTATTTGCTTGACACATTCAAAATTAAAATAGACGATGATATTTTGAATTCTTAACCTTTATTAAATAAGTTTAGTATATACCAATGTTATAGTGAGTTTTCAAAAAATATTAATCTGAATTACAATATCAAGAAAAATCTGCGCCTTTATTTAGGAGCATTTCTTTTTTCATAATTTACTTTGGGGTGCTCTGATACGCTCAAATGCCCAAAAAAGTTCAATGGATATATTTTAGATGAATTGAACTAAATGAATTCATCTTATATCAAACTAGACCTAGAAATATCTAAAATAATAAAAAAGAAATTATTTGTATTATATATTTTGAAAGTGTGAGATTAGTTGGATAAACTTTATAGTGTTACACTTGTAAATAAACAGTGTTGTAGAATGAAAATTAAAAAAAAAAAATCAAATTAAATTATAAAATCCCTTAAATATTTATATCAAAAGCTAAAGTCTGAGTTGAAGCCGAGAAGACAAACTTTACGGTGTTACACTCAAATTGTAAAATCGAATGTAATACAATTCATTTTCTTCTACAATTTAGTATTACACAATTCATCTAAGCATGCAACATCTTCTGACTCATCTTAATCGTTCAACAGTAGACAAATATGATGTAATCTTGATTCGATTAGCTTTTCTATTTTAAGATTATTTTAAGATTTGTAATGAGTATACCATAGTTATTATGAGTTTGTTAACTCTCCTCAATCTTTTACCTATAAATCATGAAGTAATATTTAAGGAATAAATCATGCTTATCCTTTTGCTATCTTAGCGACGCCTCTAGTAAATTTTTTAGATGCTTGGGAGCAAAATCGCAATTTTTGTAAGTAAATTGCTCAAACATGTGATTCCCACATCAAAGAGTTGACTTTAGTGGTCAATGTTGACTTTGGTGGTCAACATGGTGACTCAAGCGTACAGCGCGCGAGAGAGAGCGGCGGTCCAAAACCAGAGCTCCGAGAAATAAAGTAGTCATCCACATCTCCGGCCGCAGGAAGCACGAAAACACAAGCTTCCGCCTCCTTCTCTCTCTCTCTCTCTGTCGTCAATCCGGTGGGCGCCTCCGTAATCCTCCAACCACCGTCTTCGTGCCATCCCCGGGATTTTATAGCGTTGCAATGAAGCAAACACTTCCCCACATTTGGTCCGAGCAGCGTCTTCGCAATGGCCTACGGCTCTCCCCTCGCCTTCTTTTTCTCCTCCTTCGCCCTGCTAGTCGCCTCCATCCCCGGCCTCGTCCCCGTCGGGGTAGCCGAACCCAGCTTCTACGATCCCAACCGAGTCACCCAGCCCTCTTGGCGTCCCAGGTGCAGCTATTTTTTCTACGATACATAGTCACAGATTTTTTCTTGCCTTTCCTGGAGCTCAAGTGGAGCTGGGTTCGCGCAGGATCTTCCTGTACAAGGGATTTCTTTCCGACGAGGAATGTGATCACATCATTAAGCTGGTAGGGAGATCTTCCTGTCGAGGTTCCTGTGTGTCTGCTTCCTTTGTTGGTGTTGAGTGCAAGCAGGCGAGGAACAAGACGACGAGATCGATTGTGGCGAACAACGAGTCCGGGAAGAGCCTGACGAGCAACGTGCGGACGAGCTCCAGCATGTTCCTACGGAAGCATCGGGTACCCTTCAGTTTCTCTCTCTTGTTCATCGACTCCGTATCGTCGTGAGTTAAAGCTTGGCTTCTTGGTGGTTCTAATTGTCAAAACAACTAAACATCTTGATAGTGATCCTTTACGCCATGGCAGAGGGAGTCAGCACAGCTTGGTTCAGCCTCGGGTGTGCAGGATCATCCACGTCAACGCTCGAGTGGTGGGGATCGTCGTTCGATGAGGTCGCGCTCGGGCTTTGGCTTCAAGGTCTGAAAACTCCCCTTGGTCGATCGTCTCCTTTCTATCACCAGTCCCTGCACGTAGGTCGGTGTCGGGAAGGGGACTCTCGACTTCGACCCCTCCAAAGGTTTTGTTAGAACTAGGTCCCAAAAAGAACCTCCTCTAGTTGGCCCCGTAATGGGTTTTTATCACCCCATCGGGGGACTAGTCGTACTTATCATATTTATGACTGCCGACCTACCTGGAGGCGAACTTACTCTTGGGGTGAATGTTGGATGTCTTCGGCATTACGACATTGAGTGGCGGCGTCGTATTTGGTGCCATCCCAACCTTTATGGGACAGCATTGTACTTGGTTGGCGTTGCCCTGATCTTGGTGGGATGGTGCGGTACTTGGTCGGTATTGTTAGATATTTGTGTGTTGGCGCTGTACTGGATCAGTGCCATCCCGAATTTTGTAGAACGACGCTGTACTCGGTCGGTGCCATCCCAACTTTTGCGGAACAACATTGTACTCAGTCGACACTGTCCCGTCTTTTGCGGAACAATGCTGTACTCGATCGGCACCGTCCCAACTCTTGCTGAACAACGTTGTACTTGATCGGTTCCATCCTGACTTTTGCGGAACGGAGTTGGGGGGTGTGGTTCGTATGTTGATCTTGATGCTGAGGTGGCTGTGAATAGTGATAGGAGGGTAGGTTACCAAAATGTGCCCTATCATTCTCTCCCCCACTTAAGAGAGCGGCTTGTGCCGGGTCGCTCCTTGAGGGGCCTGGTGCATGGCGCGATGCGATCTTGTAAGTAGGGTCTGCCCGTGTAGTGACTAGTGGTAGGACCGATGGTTTGCTGGGAATCTCTGGGAGTAGAGATTGGCCATAGACGAGGTTCGTTGGAAAAGACTATCGGGATTTTGACTCGGCGAGTGACGCGGCTCGACGTAGGGCGTGGTGGTTCGGTCGGAGTCATCGTGCATCTTGGTTAGGATACTGAAGGATCAGTGCAGTTGTGTATCATGGCTCGGGTTATAGAAGGCCAGCATAGCCATGAAGCACGAGCTGGGCGCTGTAGGCTGGTGCGACCAAGTGGCATGACTCAGGCCCTGAAGTCCGACATGGTCGATTAGCATGGCTCGAGCGCAATAGGACTGATACGACTGAGTAGCATGGTCTGAGTGGTGTGACTCGGGAATTGTATGATTGGTGTGATCGAGCAAGACGATTCGGGCATTGTATGACTGATGTGGCCGAATGGCATGACTTGGGAACTATATGACTGATATGACTGAGCCGCACTATTCGAACACTATATGACTGATGTGACCGAGTGGCGTGACTCGGGGACTATTTGACTGATGTGATCGAGTAGCACAGTTCGGACACCGTATGACTGATGTGGTCGAGTTGCGTGACTCGGGGATGGTATGACTGATGTGATCGATGTTGAATCTCGGATTTTGATGATGAAGTCAATTGTCATTTGTTGTCTAATGTATGTGTTGAGATAAGTGTGCAGGATTAACTACGATGAAAGTAAGACATGCAGCAGGAGTTGCGCCGGAGTCATGACAATGATCACGTTGGGAGTTCGAGAGCTCGACGGAAGTTCGGACAGTCGTCGGAGGTTCTGCGGGAACAAATCCGAGAAGTCCAGAAGCTTGCCAAAGGAGCTCGTCGGAACTTGCCAAGTGGATCGTTGCAGTCCAGGAGTTTGCCGGAAGTCCACAGGAGCATCACCGAGGGTTCATCGGATGATCGACGGAAGTTCGCCGGAAACTCGCCGGAAGAAGCGAGTGACGTACCGAAGCAAGTTGCAGAATATGTCTTAGGAAATAATCATAGTTAGCACTTTGATTAAGTTAGAAATGGGAGGTGATCCCATTAGCTTAATCCTGAGGCAATTGGGCCCCTGAAGAACTCAAATTGGGTCGAATGGTTCAACCCATTCGGACCCAGGTTGTTGTGGGAGGTGCAACCGCCCAGGCAGGGAGGTAGCACCGCCCAGGCTATGTCTCCCAGCGAGACTTGGCGGTGCAACCGCCCCAGCCAAGAGGTGCAACCGCCCAGGGCTCAGTCTCCGAGCGAGACTGGGCGGTGCAACCTCCTCTGTCAGTAGGTAGCACCGCCAGAGCTCAAGTTTCGAGCTCTGCCAGGCGGTGCAACCTCTCCAGTCAGGCAGTGCAACCGCCTGAGCTCGGTCTTTGAGCTCTGGCAGAGAGGTGCAACCGCCCCTGACAGAGGTAGCACCACCCAGAGGCTCAGTCTTCGAGCTCTGCCAGGCGGTGAAACCTCTCCAGTCAGGAGGTGCAACCGCCTGATCCCGGAATTCCGAGATTTGATCGTTTTGAGCTCCAAATTTGAACTGGGTTGGGGCCTATAAATACCCCACCCATTCAGCACTGAAAAGATACAGACCTACACCGAATTCTTGATCTTTTATGTGATTCTAAGAGCTCAAATTTGTGTTAAGTCCAAAAGTTCTCCTTTTTCTGTTCTTCAAGTCTTGAGTTGTAAAGAGAGGAGAGAAAGGTTCTGTAAGGGTTGTCTCCTGAGCCCGTCAAAAGGAGTGAAACTGTAAAAGGACAGTTGGCCTTCGCCTATTGAAGGAAGGCCTCTAGTTGACGTCGGTAACCTCGTCGGTGGAGGAAGCCAAAAGTGGAGTAGGTCAAGACTGACCGAACCACTCTAAATCTCTGGTTTGCGTTTATTTTGAGCACTTTATCATTACTGCAAACCTCCTACATAGCTACTGCTCTCTGCGCTTTTACGAACAAGTTTCTAAGTTCTGATCTTTCCGAATCTACATTCAGACGTAAATCGGTGTTTTCGTACGATCTTTACATTGCAGTTTACATTTACGTTTTGATTCTATTTATAACTGCAAACTGTCTTCTGCGCTTTTACGAACGAGTTTCTTTGCAGTTTATGTTTACGTTTTGATTCCATTTATAACTGCAAACTGTGCTTAGACGCAATCTGCGCTTAGACGCAAACTGCGCTTAGACGTAAACTGCGCTTAGACGCAATCTGAGCTTAGACGCAAACTGCGCTTAGATGCAAACTGCGCTTAGACGCAATCTGCATTTAGACGCAAACTGTATTTAGACGCAAACTGCGTAAACTGCGCTTAGAC
Source organism: Musa acuminata AAA Group (assembly GCF_036884655.1). NCBI lineage: Eukaryota > Viridiplantae > Streptophyta > Magnoliopsida > Zingiberales > Musaceae > Musa > Musa acuminata. The sequence goes on from NC_088349.1 coordinate 18,334,356, forward strand.
GCAAACTGTGTTTAGACGTAAACTGCACTTAATCATAAGTAATCTTAGAATCGGCTTTTGCATCAAAATAGTTTTTATCGAACGAACGCAGCTTTCGTTTTTAATTGCTGAAAGATTTCCGCTGCACTAATTCACCCCCCCCCCCCTCTTAGTGTTCTCGATCCTAACAATTGGTATCAGAGCCCGGTTAACTCTCAAACGGATTAAAACCCAAGAGAGATGGCTTATGCCGGAAACCAAGAGGGCCATTCCATTACACGTCCACCCATGTTTAATGGGACGGACTACACCTATTGGAAGACCCGAATGAGGATCTTTCTTATTTCTATGGACGCTGAACTCTGGAATCTTGTCGAGAATGGTTTTTCAAAGTCTTCTCTTCCAATGATCGATTGGAACGACTCGGAGAAGAAGGCTTTCACTCTTAATGCAAAGGCTATGAATGCCTTATTTTGCGCACTTGATAAAAACGAGTTTAATCGTGTTTCGATTTGTGAAACTGCATTTGATATTTGGCACACACTCGAAGTGACTCATGAAGGCACAAGTAGAGTGAAAGAGTCAAAAATCAATCTTTTGTTACACTCTTTCGAACTTTTTCGGATGAAACCGAGTGAGACTATTGGCGACATGTTTACCCGTTTCACGGATGTTGTCAACGGTCTAAAAGGACTCGGAAAAAGTTTTTCGGATTTTGATCTCGTAAATAAAATTCTAAGATCCCTTCCTAAGAGTTGGGATCCTAAAGTCATTGCTATTCAAGAGGCAAAAGATCTAAACAACTTCCCTCTTGAAGAACTAATTTGGGTCATTAATGACCTACGAGATGACTTGCAAAGCTCATGAAGAGCAAGAAGACATCCTTCCAAAGAACAGGAAGGATATGGCACTTAGAACTTTGGAAGATCACTTGAAAGAAAACTCAAGTGATAAGGACTATGATGATGACTTGGCACTTCTAACAAGAAAATTTTAAAAATTCATTAAAAGAAACAAGTTTAAGAATGACACTAAAAGTAAACTTGAACCCAAGAAAGACCAAGTTATTTGCTATGAGTGCAAAAAGCCGGGACACTACAAGAGTGATTGTCCCCAAGCCAAAAAGAGAACAACAAAAAAGAAGGCGCTCAAAGCAACATGGGATGATTCGAGCGCGTCTGAAGAAGAGGAGTCCAACACCGAGCAAGTTGCTCATTACGCCTTAATGGCCATCGGAGAGGAGGTAACGAATTTATTAGATGCTGATTTATCTTTTGATGAATTACTAAATGCCTTCCATGACTTCTTTGATGAATGCAAGATTATTAATAGAAAATACAAATTGCTGAAAAAGGAGCATGATAGTCTTACTTGTGATTTTGATAAGTTAAAAATTAAATATCATGATAGTTTAAATTCATGTATCAAATGTCATGATCTAGAAACTCTCCAAAAAGAAAACCTGCTACTTAAGGACCCCTTGAAGAAATTCGAGGTTAGTAGCAAGTCATTGAACATGATCCTTGCAAACAAGGGTCACGTTCCAAAAACAAGTGGAATTGGGTTTGTGAGAAGTCCTCACCTAAATCCAACCACCTTTATAAAAGGCCCCATCTTACATGTTCAACACCAAGCAAAATGTAACTTTTGTTGCAAAATTGGACACAAGACACATTATTGTCCATTCAAGAAAATTAGTCCAAACAAATTGATTTGGGTTCCTAAAGGAACCATGATAAACTCTATGCAACATGATAAACAATGTAGATCTATCTTTGAGGCACCCAAAAGCAAATGGGTACCTAAAAATCATCCTTTCTTGTAGAAACCCACACCATCGCAAGCCAGGAGCAAGAGATGGTACCTCGATAGTGGATGCTCAAGGCATATGACCGGAGATTCATCTCAACTCTCTAAGCTCACTAGCAAAGACGAAGGCTATGTCACCTTCGGAAACAACAACAAGGGTAAAATCACAAATGCGACCTAGATACAATCCTGTTTAACTTTTCAAGAATTAGAAATGTATGATTCCCAAATTCACATATCCCTGGATTTTCGAACCCATCAAATTCATCCTTTCATAACCTTCTAATTTAACTCGTATCATGAAATGACTAACTCTGTCATGAACTTGCAAGACTTATCAACTTGAAGAAACTATCACAAACATGTGTACGACATTGAGAATGTGCACATTAAAAATCTACCTTGATCGTGCCAAAGTCCCTGTCTTAAAATGAAAATTCTTACGTAATTACGTAAGTAAAGTTGATTACTGGGAATGAAAACTCTCCTCAAGACAGAAAAATTCTCAGATCAGAACAAGTGTTCACCAGGCGGTGGCATCGCCCCAGCTGGAGGTAGCACCTCCAGCTGTCACATGTTGCAAGCGATTGCACCGCTCCAGCCAGAGGTGCAACCGCCCACAACTCTGCCCCTTTATATCTCAAGCTAGGGCCGGCAGTGAAACCGACCCCAACTCATTTCCTTCCCTCCTCTACTCTCCTAAGCCTCCTCCATCCCCATTTCCCCTATCTTAGCATCCCAAATACTCTTCATTTCGAAGCAAAGCATCAACATTCCTTCCCTCTCTTGAAGATCCCTCTCTTGAAGATCTCATTAAGGTACTCTCTAAGAAGCCCTTAAACTCTGTTTCTTGATTCGTTTACTTTTGCTCATCACTATTATTCTAAACAGCAGTAGTTATGGGATCTAGAAGATCCTCAAGGGACAAAGGAAAGAGGAGATTAGTAGGAGACTTTGATTCCACCCTTTTCGATTCAAAATACCATGCTGAAAAATTTTCCTCTTTTGAACTTAGGAATGTCAACAAGGGAAAATATGTAGATTTAAGTGAGCTAAGAGACTTAGAGACAATCCAGTGGTTTGCAAACTTAGATCTACTCCCTATCTTACAAATTAATGAACCCATCTATCCAAGACTAGTAAGATTGTTTTACAACAACATACTAGTAGATGAAGAAGAAAGGATGTCCACCTATCTCTTAGGACAACATATTTCAATTGCGGATAGATTCATTTGCGACATGATAGGCATTCCCATGAAAAGTAGAGGACTTTACTTTAGAGGATCATGGGATGATGAAAATGTTGGAACAACATACGTTGAAGCCCTACAAATAATTTTTGCCAATCCGAACTTAGAATTTGTTCCTAAAAGTTATGAACATTTACTGCCTCTAAACACTAAGGTACTTCATCACATCCTAACTAGCATCATTCTTCCTAAACAATATCATCATGATGAAGTAAGCCAATTAGAATTAGGAACTATGTATATGATCATGAAAGGAAATGACATCTGTCTTGGTTATCTTATCCAACAAAACATGTTGAAACTATCTAAGAAAGACATGATGCTCCCATATGGTGGTATAATAACTAGAATAATGAAAGCCTATGATATTCAAATACCATCGGAAGAAGAAGTAATGAAAGTAGATAGATTCAGCATAATTAATAAAAATCTACTTCACCGACTAAGATGTTTTTATAGAAACGACAACTGGGTTAGAATGGCAAGAAGAACTGATCCCCCTCAACCTGAACCAGAACCAGAAACACCAGTCTTTAGGGGTACCCAATCTCCTCCGATCTGTCCCTTTGAGGAAACACATCCGTTTGAGCAAACTCACACATCAGCTGTCGAAGATATTGGGATTTGGATGGACCGATTCGAACAAAGATAAGAACGGCTTGAACATCGACAAGATCAAATCCTAACTGAGCTGCAGCAAATTCATCGACAATTTGACTCTTTATTTAGGCACTTTAACCTTCCACCTCATGAATGAGCTTGTATGAATACAATCATCCGTTGTTGTTATAAACTTCTCATGGACTTTATCTTTGATATGGCATGTTGTAAACTCCTTATGTTACTCATCATGAAGGACTTTGTCTTTGATATGGTTACCTGATATGTTGTAAACTCCATATGTTACTCTTTACCTTGATCTGTAAGCATATGCAAAGTTACAAACATCTCTTGTTGTTTATCTCGGATTTTACATTGAAACTAAATGTTTTGAAAACCTTATGCCTTGATAAACATAAAGTGACATACCAATGTTGATGTGTCCGAATACTTAAACTAGTTAAAATTATTTTTCGGACGTTATTGATTACTACTACATGCCTTGGTATCACTTGATCAAATAACATGTTGGAAATTATGTGACAAATGTTTTTGAAAATCAGTAGCTTACTCATATCCGAATGCATGTAAGAAGATCATCTTATTTTCGGTTTGAATGCTAAAAATAGGATTTTCCTGTACACTCTTATAAAAACTTTTTTGAAAAATGAGTTTCCTCCTTCAAGCAACGAACTATAACATAACAAGGAGAAGATATATTCAAAGTATTATATGTGTCATGCCTTCCTTTATGTGCTTGATAACCTGCTGGAATCACATCTACCATGCTTTTTGATAATGCTACCATGCTTTTTGTTGATGACAAAGGGGGAGAAAAATATGAATTGATATGGTTGCTATTACTGATGTTATGATTAGGCCATACCTGCTATCACTGATAATGATTGCTTACTGATGTTGATATGGTTGCTATCACTGATGCTATGATTAGGCCATACCTGCTATCACTGATAATGATATGGTTGCTATTACTGATGTTGATATGGCTGCTATCACTGATGCTATAATTAGGCCATACTTGCATCACCAAGAAATATATGATTGCCATATGCCCTGTATCAAGATATCAAACAAAAATTTGCATCGTACGAACTGATATCTTACGTTGTGATGCAATGCTACACTTGCTAAAATATTCGAAATGTGTACATCATGTAATGATATCAAAATCTTGCTTCACAGCTTTACATGTCGATATCTTACAATATGATGAATTGCTACAATAACCATCATTCAAACTTGTTATATTTGAAAATGTATGTCAAGCCTTGACATCATCTTCAAAGAGATACATTATGATAGGAATCATGATGGGAATATGTCTCTTGAATTTATAAAGTTTTTAAATTCAAGAAGTATGACATATAGACAGGGGGAGTTAAGGTTAACTCCATTATCAATTGATTGTCATCATCAAAAAGGGGGAGATTGTTGAATCTCGGATTTTGATGATGAAGTCAATTGTCATTTGTTGTCTAATGTATGTGTTGAGATAAGTGTGCAGGATTAACTACGATGAAAGTAAGACATGCAGCAGGAGTTGCGCCGGAATCATGACAATGATCACGTTGGGAGTTCGAGAGCTTGACGGAAGTTCGGATAGTCGTTGGAGGTTCTGCGGGAACAAATCCGAGAAGTCCAGAAGCTTGCCAAAGGAGCTCGTCGGAACTTGCCAAGTGGATCGTCGCAGTCCAGGAGTTTGCCGGAAGTCCGCAGGAGCATCACCGAGGGTTCATCGGATGATCGACGGAAGTTCGCCGGAAACTCGCCGGAAGAAGCGAGTGACGTACCGAAGCAAGCTGCAGAATATGTCTTAGGAAATAATCGTAGTTAGCACTTTGATTAAGTTAGAAATGGGAGGTGATCCCATTAGCTTAATCCTGAGGCAATTGGGCCCCTGAAGAACTCAAATTGGGTCGAATGGTTCAGCCCATTCGGACCCAGGTTGCTGTGGGAGGTGCAACCGCCCAGGCAGGGAGGTAGCACCGCCCAAGCTATGTCTCCCAGCGAGACTGGGCGGTGCAACCGCCCCAGCCAAGAGGTGCAACCGCCCAGGGCTCAGTCTCCGAGCGAGACTGGGCGGTGCAACCTCTGTTGAATCTCGGATTTTGATGATGAAGTCAATTGTCATTTGTTGTCTAATCTATGTGTTGAGATAAGTGTGCAGGATTAACTACGATGAAAGATAGACAAGCAGCAGGAGTTGCGCCGGAGTCAAGTTCATGATCACGTTGGGAGTTCGAGAGTTCGACGGAAGTACGGACGGTCGTCGGAGGTTCTGCGGGAACAGATCCGAGAAGTCCAGAAGCTTGCCAAGCGAAGCTCGTCGGAACTCGCCAAGTGGATCGTCGCAAAGTCCAGGAGTTTGCCGGAAGTCCGCAGAAGCATCACCGAGGGTTCATCGGATGATCGACGGAAGTTCGCCGGAAACTCGCCGGAAAAAGCAATTGACGTACCGAAGCAAAGCTGCAGAAATTGTCTTAGATTTAATCGTAGTTAGCACGGTGATTAAGTTAGAAATGGGAGGTGATCCCATTAGCTTAATCCTGGGGCAATTGGGCCCCTGAAGAACTCAAGTTGGGTCGAATGGTTCAACCCATTCGAACCCAAGAAGCTGTGGGAGGTGCAACCGCCCAGGCAGGGAGGTGCCACCGCCCAGGCTAAGTCTCCCAGCGAGACTGGGAGGTGCAACCGCTCCAGCCAGGCGGTGCAACCGCCCAGGGCTCAGTCTCCAAGCGAGACTGGGCGGTGCAACCTCCTCTGTCAAGCGGTAGCACCGCCTGAGCTCAAGTTTCGAGCTCTGCCTGGTGATGCAATCACCGAGCTCAGTCTTCGAGCTCTGGAAGAGAAGTACGACCTCTCTGGCCAGGAGATGCACAGCCTAAGCTCAGTCTTCGAGCTCTGGCAGAGAGGTGCAACCACCTCTGGCAGAAAGGGGCGATCACCTCTGGCAGAGAAGAGAAACTTCTCTGGTCAGGAGATGCACCGCCTGAGCTCGGTCTTCGAGCTCTGGCAGGAAGGTGCAACCACCCCTGACAGAGAAGGTGCAACCGTCTGAGCTCAGTCTTCGAGCTCTGCCAGGCGGTGCCACCTCTCCAGTCGAGAGGTGCAACCGCCTGAGCTCAGACTTCGAGCTCTGCCAGGCGGTGCCACCTCTCCAGTCAAGAGGTGCAACCGCCTGATCCCGGAATTTCGGGATTTGATCGTTTTGAGCTCGAAATTTGAATTGGGTTGGGGCCTATAAATACCCCACCCATTCAGCACTGAAAAGAGATAGACCTACACCGAAATCTTGATCTTTTCTGTGATTCTAAGAGCTCAAAAGTGTTGTAAAGCCTTTAAGTCTCCTCCTTCTGTTCTTCAAGTTTTCAGTTGTAAAGTGAGGAGAGAAAGGTCTGTAAAGGTTGTCTCCTGAGCCTGTTAAAAGGAGAGAAACTGTAAAAGGGCAGTTTGGCCTTCGCCCATTGAAGGAAGGCCCCTAGTTGACGTCGGCAACCTCGTCGGTGGAGGAAGCCAAAAGTGGAGTAGGTCAAGGCTGACCGAACCACTCTAAATCTCTGGTTTGCGTTTATTTTTGAGCACTTTATCATTACTGCAAACCTCCTCCATTACTACTGCACTCTGCGCTTTCACGAACAAGTTCTAAGTGCTGTTCTTCCGAATCTGCATTCAGACGTAAATTCGTATTTTCGTACATTACAGTTTACGTTTACGTTTGATTCTGCAGAACTGTCTTCCGTGCTTTTACGAAAGAGTTTCCTTGCAGTTTACACTTACATTTTGATCCTATTGATAACTGCAAACTGTCCTCTACAATTTTATGAACGAGTTTCAACATTTAGACGTAAAACTGCATTTAGACGTAAATCGGCTTTCCTCTCACAATCATCAGTTCTCAGTTCACGTTTACGTCTTGATTTCAACTGCATACTGCCTTCTGCGAGTATACAAACGAGTTTCAAAGTTTAGACGTAAATCTGCGTCTAGACGTAAAACAGCGTTTAGACGTAAATCTGAGTTTAGACGTAAATTTGCGTTTAGACGTAAAACTGCGTTTAGACGTAAATCTGCGTTTAGACGTAAAACTGCGTTTAGACGTAAATCTGAGTTTAGACGTAAACTGCGCTTAGACGTAAAACTGCGCTTAGACGCAAACTGTGTTTAGACGCAAACTGCGCTTAGACGTAAACTGTGTTTAGACGCAAACTGCGCTTAGACGCAATCTGCGCTTAGACGCAAACTGCACTTAGATACAAACTGAGAATTAGCTTTTGCATCATAATAGTTTTTTTATTGAACGAACGCAGCTTTTGGTTTTTAATCGCTGTAAGATTTCCGCTGCACTAATTCACCCCCCCCCCTCTTAGTGCTCTCGATCCTAACAATTGGTATCAGAGCCCGGTTAACTCTCAAAAGGATTAAAACCCAAGAGAGATGGCTTACGCCGGAAACCAAGAGGGCCATTCTATTACACGTCCACCCATGTTTAATGGGACGGACTACACCTACTGGAAAACCCGAATGAGGATCTTTCTTATTTCTATGGATTTTGAATTATGGAATCTTGTCGAGAATGGTTTTTCAAAGTCTTCTCTTCCAATGATCGATTGGAATGATTTGGAGAAGAAGGCTTTCGCTCTAAATGCAAAGGCTATGAATGCCTTATTTTGTGCACTCGATAAAAACGAGTTTAACCGTGTTTCAACTTGTGAAACTGCATTTGATATTTGGCACACACTCGAAGTGACCCATGAGGGCACAAGTAGAGTAAAAGAGTCATAAATCAATTTGCTGTTACACTCTTTCGAACTCTTTCGGATGAAACCGAGTGAAACCATTGGCGACATGTTTACCCGTTTCACGGATGTCGTCAACGGTCTAAAAGGACTCGGAAAGAGCTTTTCGGATTTTGAGCTTGTTAATAAGATACTAAGATCCCTTCCTAAGAGTTGGGATCCTAAAGTCACCGCTATTCAAGAGGCAAAAGATCTGCGAAATTTCCCTCTTGAAGAACTAATCGGGTCACTAATGACCTATAAAATGACTTGTAAAGCTCATGAAGAGCAAGAAGACATCCTTCCAAAGAATAGGAAGGATATGGCACTCAAAACGTCAGAATGCCACTTGAGAGAAAACTCAAGTGATGAGGACTGTGATGATGACTTGGCACTTCTAACAAGAAAGTTTAAAAAGTTCTTTAAAAGAAACAAGTTTAAGAATGATGCAAAAAATAAACTTGAACCCAAAAAGGACCAAGTGATCTGCTATGAATGCAAAAAGCCGGGACACTACAAAAGTGATTGTCCCCAAGTCAAGAAAAGAACAACAAAGAAGAAGGCGCTCCAAGCAACATGGGATGATTCGAGCGCATCTGAGGAAGAGGAGTCCAACACCGAGCAAGTTGCTCATTACGCCTTAATGGCCATCGAAGACGAGGTAACAAATTCAATAGATGCTGATTTATCTTTCGATGAATTATTAAATGCTTTCAATGACTTATTTGACGAATGCAAGAGTATAAGTAGAAAATATAAATTGCTGAAAAAGATGCATGATAGTCTTACTTGTGAGTTTGATAAGTTAAAAGTCGAACATCATGATAGTTTAAATTCATGTATCAAATGTCATGATTTAGAAACTATGCAAAAAGAAAACCTGCTACTCAAGGACACCTTGAAGAAATTCGAGGTTGGTAGCAAGTCATTAAACATGATCCTTGCAAACAAGGGTCACATTCCAAAAAGGAGCGGGATTGGATTTGTGAGAAATCCTCACCAAAATCCAACCACCTTCATAAAAGGCTCCATCTTACATGTTCAACACCAAACCAAGTGCAACTTTTGTTGCAAATCTGGACACAAGACACATTGTTGTCCATTCAAGAAAATAAGTCCAAACAAATTAATTTGGGTTCCTAAAGGAACCATGATAAACTCTATGCAATATGATAGAAAATGTAGATCTATTTATGAGGCACCCAAAAGCAAATGGGTTCCTAAAGATCATCCCTTCCTATAAAAACATTAAAAGTCTAGGCCGGAGCAAGAAATGATATTCTGCTCCTTAACTCTCAATGGTCATAAACCAAGAATCAAAAAGGAACTCGCAACGCTTAAGTAACAAGTGGAAGTTGTGAAATCACAAATTCGATACAACCTTATTAGAAACGTATGATATCCAAATTCACATACCCCCCTGATCTTCAAAACCCGTTCATCTACGAATTAATTCTTGTAGAAACTAAATATGTCATGATCTTAAAAGGGATACCAAACAAACATATGTATGCACGTTAAAAGATCTATCTTGATCGTACAAGAGCTTCTTCCTTAAATAAAAAACTCATACGAAATCATGTAACAAACATTAATTGCTCTGAAACTCTCCTCAAGGCAAAAGCTCCCTAATCAAATCATATTAGGTGCTCACTGGCTGCAGGCGGTGGCACCTCTCCAGCTGGCGGTGGCACCTCCAGCTATCACGGGTTGCCAGAGGTTGCATCGCTCCAGCCAGAGGTGCAACCGCCAGCAGCTCAGCCCTTTAAACCCACACTAGGGCTGGCTGTGAAACCGACCCCAGCTCACTTCCCTTCCCTTCTCTACTCCCCCAAACCTCCTCCATCTCCACTTCACCCCGTTGAGCTTCCCAAATACCTCCCATTTCGGAGCAAAACATCAAGAATCCTTCTCTCTTTTGAAGAATCAACCAAGGTATTCTCTAAGAACCTCTTAAATTCTGTTTTGCTCTCCATTCACTCTTGCTCATCTTTATCCCTCTAAACTGTTGTAGTTATGGGATCTAGAAGATCCTCAAGGGACAAGGGAAAGAGGAGATTAGTAGAAGAGTTTGATTTCACCCTCTTTGATTCGAAAAACCATGCTGAAAAATTTCCCTCTTTCGAACTTAGAAGCATCCATAAGGGAAAATACGTAGACATACATGAACTTAGAAACTTAGAAACTATCCAATGGTTTGCAAACCTAGATCTACTTCCAATCTTGCAGATTAATGAACCCATCTATCCTAGACTAGTTCGATTGTTTTACAATAACATAAAAATAGATGAGGAAGAAAGGATGTCCACCTATCTTTTAGGACAACACATCTCAATCACTAATAGATTCATTTGTGATATGATAGGCATTCCCATGAAAAGCATAGGACTTTACTTTAGAGGATCATGGGTTGATGAAACTATTGGAACATCCTATGCTGAAGCCTTAGGAACAATCTTGGACAATCCCGACATAACATTAGTTCCTAAAAGTTGTGAACATCTACTACCTATGAACACTAAATTACTTCATCATATCATGACTAGTATAATCCTTCCTAAACAATACCATCATGATGAAGTGAGTCAATTAGAATTAGGAACTATGTACTTAATCATGAAGGGACATGACATCTGTCTTGGCTATCTTATCCAACAAAGCATGTTAGAATTATCTAAGAAAGATATGATGCTCCCATATGGTGGTATAATCACTAGAATAATAAAAGCTTACGACATTCTAATATCACCAGAAGAAGAAGTAATGAAAGTAAATCGATACAGCATAATAAACAAAAATCTACTTCACCGACTAAGATGTTACTATAGAAACGGTAACTGGGTTAGACTCCCTAGAAGGACAGATCACCCTCAATCTGAACCAGAACCGGAAACACCAGTATTTAGGGGTACTCAATCTCCTCCAATCCTTCCCCTTGAGGAAACACATCCAGTTGAGCAAACTCATACATCCGTCGAAGAAATTGGGATTCGAATGGACCGATTCGAACAGAGACAAGAACGGATTGAACAACGACAAGATCAAATTCTATCAGAGCTACAGCAGATTCATAGTCAATTCGACTCCTTGTTTAGGCACTTTAATTTTCCACCTCATGAATGAACTTGTATGAACATTTGTTGTTGTAAACTTCTTATGTTACTTCTGACATGCTGGTTGTAAACATCTATTGTGGTAAACATTTGACATGTGCTTTGTGGTAAAGGTTATCTCGAACTTTAATCATATCGTTTTTTTTGATATGTGATAAGAATATTGTGTTCTGAAACTAAAAGTTTTGAAAACCTTGTGCATTGATTAGGAATGTTGATGTGTCCGAATAAATAAACTTGTTAAAATTATTTTTCGGACTATATTGAATGATCAGATCACATGAATGCCATTTTCTATGATTATATGTGAAAATCTGTAACAAAATCTTGTCCAAATGCATCTTAGTTGTTCGAATGCTATAAAACAGATTTATTCGTACACTTTCATGAAAAATAAGTTTTTGAATTAAATCTGATAAAGTGATTCCTGAATATGTATTTCATTCTGTAATATCTTTACGGGTAAAATGAATTATAACAAAAGGGGGAAGAAGTTTTCAAAGCAATCTATGTAAAATCCCTCTATAAGCTTTCGTCTAAATTGGTCTTCCTTGTATAACAATGCTTTTTGTTGATGACAAAGGGGGAGAAATATATGAATTGATAAACACTGTGATTAGAAATACCTTGAGTGATGCTATAAATAATGTTTGCACAATGCCATCCTTGCATCACCAAGAGATATATGAAACATGTGCTATAGTTTGCATTATGTCTTGAGTTGATATCCTATTTTGTGAAGTAAATGCAAACTTGCTAGAATGATAATATGTGTGCATCATGTAATAGTCCTTCGAGCTTTAAATGATAATGTTCAATTACATGATGAATAGTCACAAACACTATCATACAAACTTGATGATGAATGTCAAGCTTTGACATCATCCTTGAAGAGATACATCATGATAGGTATCATGATGGGAGTATTGATAAGTTTAACTGATCTAACTTATCAATACGTCACTTGAATTCTTAGGTCTTGAATTCAAGGTTGACTTATCTCAACTATGGCATATAGACAGGGGGAGTTAAGGATAACTCCATTATCAATTGATTGTCATCATCAAAAAGGGGGAGATTGTTGAATCTCGGATTTTGATGATGAAGTCAATTGTCATTTGTTGTCTAATCTATGTGTTGAGATAAGTGTGCAGGATTAACTACGATGAAAGATAGACAAGCAGCAGGAGTTGCGCCGGAGTCAAGTTCATGATCACGTTGGGAGTTCGAGAGTTCGACGGAAGTACGGACGGTCGTCAGAGGTTCTGCGGGAACAGATCCGAGAAGTCCAGAAGCTTGCCAAGCGAAGCTCGTCGGAACTCGCCAAGTGGATCGTCGCAAAGTCCAGGAGTTTGCCAGAAGTCCGCAGAAGCATCACCGAGGGTTCATCGGATGATCGACGGAAGTTCGCCGGAAACTCGCCGGAAAAAGCAATTGACGTACCGAAGCAAAGCTGCAGAAATTGTCTTAGATTTAATCGTAGTTAGCACGGTGATTAAGTTAGAAATGGGAGGTGATCCCATTAGCTTAATCCTGGGGCAATTGGGCCCCTGAAGAACTCAAGTTGGGTCGAATGGTTCAACCCATTCGAACCCAAGAAGCTGTGGGAGGTGCAACCGCCCAGGCAGGGAGGTGCCACCGCCCAGGCTAAGTCTCCCAGCGAGACTGGGAGGTGCAACCGCTCCAGCCAGGCGGTGCAACCGCCCAGGGCTCAGTCTCCAAGCGAGACTGGGCGGTGCAACCTCCTCTGTCAAGCGGTAGCACCGCCTGAGCTCAAGTTTCGAGCTCTGCCTGGTGATGCAATCACCGAGCTCAGTCTTCGAGCTCTGGAAGAGAAGTACGACCTCTCTGGCCAGGAGATGCACAGCCTAAGCTCAGTCTTCGAGCTCTGGCAGAGAGGTGCAACCACCTCTGGCAGAGAGGTGCAACCACCTCTGGCAGAAAGGGGCGATCACCTCTGGCAGAGAAGAGAAACTTCTCTAGTCAGGAGATGCACCGCCTAAGCTCGGTCTTCGAGCTCTGGCAGGAAGGTGCAACCACCCCTGACAGAGAAGGTGCAACCGTCTGAGCTCAGTCTTCGAGCTCTGCCAGGCGGTGCCACCTCTCCAGTCGAGAGGTGCAACCGCCTGAGCTCAGACTTCGAGCTCTGCCAGGCGGTGCCACCTCTCCAGTCAAGAGGTGCAACCGCCTGATCCCGGAATTTCGGGATTTGATCGTTTTGAGCTCAAAATTTGAATTGGGTTGGGGCCTATAAATATCCCACCCATTCAGCACTGAAAAGAGATAGACCTACACCGAAATCTTGATCTTTTCTGTGATTCTAAGAGCTCAAAAGTGTTGTAAAGCCTTTAAGTCTCCTCCTTCTGTTCTTCAAGTTTTCAGTTGTAAAGTGAGGAGAGAAAGGTCTGTAAAGGTTGTCTCCTGAGCCTGTTAAAAGGAGAGAAACTGTAAAAGGGCAGTTTGGCCTTCGCCCATTGAAGGAAGGCCCCTAGTTGACGTCGGCAACCTCGTCGGTGGAGGAAGCCAAAAGTGGAGTAGGTCAAGGCTGACCGAACCACTCTAAATCTCTGGTTTGCGTTTATTTTTGAGCACTTTATCATTACTGCAAACCTCCTCCATTACTACTGCACTCTGCGCTTTCACGAACAAGTTCTAAGTGCTGTTCTTCCGAATCTGCATTCAGACGTAAATTCGTATTTTCGTACATTACAGTTTACGTTTATGTTTGATTCTGCAGAACTGTCTTCCGTGCTTTTACGAAAGAGTTTCCTTGCAGTTTACACTTACATTTTGATCCTATTGATAACTGCAAACTGTCCTCTACAATTTTACGAACGAGTTTCAACATTTAGACGTAAAACTGCATTTAGACGTAAATCGACTTTCCTCTCACAATCATCAGTTCTCAGTTCACGTTTACGTCTTGATTTCAACTGCATACTGCCTTCTGCGAGTATACAAACGAGTTTCAAAGTTTAGACGTAAATCTGCGTCTAGACGTAAAACAGCGTTTAGACGTAAATCTAAGTTTAGACGTAAATCTGCGTTTAGACGTAAAACTGCGTTTAGACGTAAATCTGCGTTTAGACGTAAAACTGCGTTTAGACGTAAATCTGAGTTTAGACGTAAACTGCGCTTAGACGTAAAACTGCGCTTAGACGCAAACTGTGTTTAGACGCAAACTGCGCTTAGACGCAAACTGTGTTTAGACGCAAACTGCGCTTAGACGCAATCTGCGCTTAGACGCAAACTGCACTTAGATACAAACTGAGAATTAGCTTTTGCATCATAATAGTTTTTTTATTGAACGAACGCAGCTTTTGGTTTTTAATCGCTGTAAGATTTCCGCTGCACTAATTCACCCCCCCCCCTCTTAGTGCTCTCGATCCTAACAACCTCCTCTGTCAGGAGGTAGCACTGCCAGAGCTCAAGTTTCGAGCTCTACCAAGCGGTGCAACCTCTCCAGTCAGGCGGTGCAACCGCCTGAGCTCGGTCTTCAAGCTCTGGCAGAGAGGTGCAACCGCCCCTGACAGAGGTAGCACCGCCCAGAGGCTCAGTCTTCAAGCTCTGCCAGGCGGTGAAACCTCTCCAGTCAAGAGGTGCAACCGCCTGATCCCGGAATTCCGGGATTTGATCGTTTTGAGCTCCAAATTTGAACTGGGTTGGGGCCTATAAATACCCCACCCATTCAGCACTGAAAAGACACAGACCTACACCGAATTCTTGATCTTTTCTGTGATTCTAAGAGCTCAAATTTGTGTTAAGTCCAAAAGTTCTCCTCTTTCTGTTCTTCAAGTCTTGAGTTGTAAAGAGAGGAGAGAAAGGTTCTGTAAGGGTTGTCTCCTGAGCCCGTCAAAAGGAGTGAAACTGTAAAAGGGCAGTTGGCCTTCGCCTATTGAAGGAAGGCCTCTAGTTGACGTTGGTAACCTCGTCGGTGGAGGAAGCCAAAAGTGGAGTAGGTCAAGACTGACCGAACCACTCTAAATCTCTGGTTTGCGTTTATTTTGAGCACTTTATCATTACTGCAAACCTCCTACATAGCTACTGCTCTCTACACTTTTACGAACAAGTTTCTAAGTTCTGATCTTTCCGAATCTGCATTCAGACGTAAATCGGTATTTTCGTACGATCTTTACATTGCAGTTTACATTTACGTTTTGATTCTATTTATACCTGCAAACTGTCTTCTGCGCTTTTACGAACGAGTTTCTTTGTAGTTTACGTTTACGTTTTGATTCCATTTATAACTGTAAACTGCGCTTAGACGTAATCTGCGCTTAGACGCAAACTGCGCTTAGACGTAAACTGCGCTTAGACGCAATCTGAGCTTAGACGCAAACTGCGCTTAGATGCAAACTGCGCTTAGACGCAATCTGCATTTAGACGCAAACTGCATTTAGACGCAAACTGCGTAAACTGCGCTTAGACGCAAACTGTGTTTAGACGTAAACTGCACTTAATCATAAGTAATCTTAGAATCGGCTTTTGCATCAAAATAGTTTTTATCGAACGAACGCAGCTTTCGTTTTTAATTGCTGAAAGATTTCCGCTGCACTAATTCACCCCCCCCCCCCTCTTAGTGCTGCAAACTATCTTCTGCGCCTTTACAAATGAGTTTCTTTGCAGTTTACGTTTACGTTTTGATTCCATTTATAACTGCAAACTGCGCTTAGACGCAATCTGCGCTTAGACGCAAACTGCGCTTAGACGTAAATTGCGCTTAGACATAATCTGAGCTTAGATGCAAACTGCGCTTAGATGCAAACTGCGCTTAGACGCAATATGCATTTAGACGCAAACTGCATTTAGACGCAAATTGCATTTAGACGTAAACTACGTAAACTGCGCTTAGACGCAAATTGTGTTTAGACATAAACTGCACTTAATCATAAGTAATCTTAGAATCGACTTTTGCATCAAAATAGTTTTTATCGAACGAACGCAGCTTTCATTTTTAATTGCTGAAAGATTTCCGCTGCACTAATTCACCCCCCCCCCCCCCCCCTTAGTGCTCTCGATCCTAACAATCGAGCAGCATGGTTTGGACACTGTATGACTGATGTGACCGAGCAGCATAGTTCAGACACTGTATGACTGATGTGACCGAGTAGCACGGCCTCACCCTCGGCAGAAACTAGTCAGACCAAAATCTTCCCGCCTCGTTAGTTTTGGCAGGAAACTTTTGTGCCGGTGAAGGATTTCTATTGTGGCGGGAAATTTTCGCCTTGCAAAATGTTTTTGCCTTGGCGGGAAGTTTCTACCTTGGCGGGAAGCTTCCACCCTGGTGAGAAATTTCCCACCAAGGCGAGGGTGCTTGCCTGCTTGTCCTGGTGATCGAGGCCTGCTTGTCCTGGTGGCATATTTCGCCATCACATGTGGCCCCGAACTCGTGGAGGTATATGGTGGCCTTCCTCGGGGAGTGCCGAGGAGAGACCATCACCTTGACCCATTCTCTTTTCCTGTCCTATTTTCATTTTTCTAAGGGGCTCGATGGCTACTTCCTATCTTCCCGTGGTGGCTCTAGGGTGCGTGGGGCACCCTCTAACAATAAGGGGTGGAAGAGTCGTTATTTTTTTGTTAGCTGTAGTTGGGGGTGGTGTTTTAGCCTTAAATGGTTGGCTCGAGTGATCAACAACAACTGCCCCGGGTTGTTCGACGAGGAGCACGAGCAGCTAGGGCACTTGAAGAGGATTCTCGCGGCATCAAGGGCCATTAGGAACATGACTGAGGAGTGGTTGGTCGAGGCCGGCCTTAGTCTGGCGCCTCGGGATACGGCCCGAGCCAATCCCCCCTTTCATTAGTCGTTTTGGTGTTTGCTTTGCGTTTTTGACGCTTTTGTTTTCTTGGGCAGATATGGTGAATCTCAGGCACCTGTGGGGGATGCCCCATGCTTCTTCACCCCCCTAGACTAATCCTTCTACCGCACAACCCGTAGGAGGTTCGGGCCGGTCGGGAAGCTCGAGGTCCGCTCGCCCGCGCAAGAAGCCGAAAATCGGGACACCAAAGATGCCTGAATCTGCTGCAGCTCGGATGTCCACCGCCCAAGCTGACGGTGCCTTGAGCAGGCGGTCCCGGGGCCCTACCCCCGATTAGATTGCGGAGAGCTCATAGGGCTAGGAGCGCACCGGGAAGGCGAGGTTAGGCAAAGCTACCCGACCCATCATGGTGCATGATCTCTATCGCACTCGAGCCCACTCCAAGGATGAGCCTTTCCAAGCTCTTTTCATAGGGGGGCTGCCCGATGGGGAAGCGTCTGATCATCTCGTGATGCATAGGCCAGGGTTGACTCTCGGGAGCCAGGTCTAGACGGATGGTGTGGCCTTTGCGTCTTACGCTTGGGGTGCCCTTATTCTCGACATCGCCAAGCAGTTGTATGGTTCACCTTCTTAGGTGTTGATCGAGAAGGCTTCCAAGTCTTTGGTCTAGGTATTTATATCTTCTTTCCTTTTGGTCCTCGTTCGACCTTCTTGGTTTACATCTGATCGTTTCTTTATGCAGAACTTGCACTATTACACGGTGCTTGTGGACCATGTTCAGGACGTTGGTCAGGTAATCAGTAGCCTGGGGGATAAGAACGCTGAGCTCTATGGCCAAATTGAAGAATTGAAGGCAAGCGCAAGGTCGGAGGCGGTGGCAATGACTGAACAACGGGCCGTCGACCTGGAGGGGGAGGTTGCTCGGCTCAAGCTGGAGCTCAAGGGCACTGGGCAACAGCAAGCGAGTCTTTGGGAACAACTGAAGGAGTCCCATGGATGGGTTCACTTGATGGAGGGCGAACTGCTAGACCTATCCCGGAGCCAAGAATAGGCTCGCATGTCGACGAAGAAGGCTGAGGAAGCTCTCATGGAGGAAACCCGAGCGGCCCCTACGAAGAACTAAAAGCTGATTGAAGAATACAAGGAGTCCCACAAGTTTCAGCTTGGGCTGCATAGGTCGAGGCAGGTCTCGTAGGAGTACAAGTGCCGAGTTGCCGTGTCACAATTTCGGGCTCAGTTCCCCGACCTGCATTTTGACATGGATCGCTTCTTGTATTTTCCTGAGGATGACGATGTCGAGATGCCCAAGGAAGTTCCCTTTGACGACAGCGTTGATCTTCCCGGGACCTAGACTGTGTGTCCCCCCCTTCTTTTTTCTATCTTTTTTATGACCGCTCGCTGCTATTTTGTCTTGTATGCCACGATTGGTCAGGCGATGTAAAAAAAAATTTATCAATGAAAATCCCTTTGCCACTTTCGCATTTTTCCTTCTTTCTTTAGCGATAGGGCTCTTGCTCGACAGACTTTTCAAATATAGAACTTCTTTAAATTCGATATGTGCCATATCCTTGACACTGGTCGGCCTTCTTGGGTTGCCAAACAATAAGTACCATCTCGGACTACCGTCGCTACTCGGTAGGGACCTTCCCAGCTCGGAGCTAGCTTGCCTCGCGAGTGAGTCGGGTCACTAACCTTGGCCTTTCTTAGGACTAAGTCATCAAGCTTGATCGGCCGAGGGCGCACCCTTCGGTTGTAAAGTCTTGTGATAGCTCTTTTATAAGAGAGGGCACGAAGATGTGCGTTGGCTCTCCATTCTTCAATGAGGTCCAAGTTGGCTCGGAGCCCACTTTTCGACATGACGATATTGAAGTTTTCGACTCGAGGGGTCAGGAAGACTACCTCGGGTGGAAGCACTGCCTCAGTACCGAATGTCAAGCTAAAAGGGGATTCCCCCCTAGTAGTCTTTAGTGTTATTCGGGAGGCCCATAGTATGCTCGAGAGTTCATCGACCTAGGTACCTTGAGCTCTCATGACCCTTTTCTTCAAACCCTCCAGTATCACCCGGTTAGTCACCTCGGCCAGATCGTTGGTCTGCGCATGGGCCACCGAGCTAAACCTCAATTGTATTCCATAGCCCGAGCAAAATATTTTGAACCTTTCGTTATTGAATTGGGTGCCTTTGTCGGTGATGATGGCTTTTGGGATGCTGAAGAGAGTAATGATGTTCCTCCATAAGAATCCTTCTACATGCTTCTCAGTGATGGACGCCAGCGGCTCGGCCTCCAACCACTTGGTGAAGTAATCAACTCCGACAATAAGGAATCTTCTCTGCCCCAAAGCTAGTGGGAAGGGGCCGAGGAGGTCCATTCCTCATTGCGCGAAGGGCCATGCGCTATCCAGAGGGGTTAGGGGAACCGCGGGTTGATGAGGTGCCTGAGAATGCTTCTAACACTATAGGCATCGCTGTACGTAGTTCAAGGCATCTCAACACATGGTCGCTAGTAGTACCCTTGTCGGATGACTTTGAATGCTAAGGTCTGGCCACCTATATGCTCCCCGCAGATTCCTTTGTGAACCTCAATCAACACCGACTAGGCTTCCACAGGGTCCAAGCAGCGCATGAGTGGCTGGGTGAATGACCTCCGATAAAGTTGCCCGTTCATCACATAATACCATGCCTATGTGTGCTGGAGCCGTCAGGAGGCCACCTTGTCAGCTGGCAGTGTCTCGTCCTTTTTGTAGTGGAGGATTTCTTCCACCCAGGTCAAGGCTGCGTTCACGGTGGCCACCTCTTGGGCTATAATGGTGCGGTAAGGAAGTTGTTCGACTTAAGGAGACAGTTTGGCATCCTGAGCCTGTAACATCCCTCATTTTTGAAAATTTAGTAAAATATTTGTTTGTAAAAATAAGGATTATTTAATAATTATTTTATATTAAATAATATTATATTAAAGTTTATGGCTAAGGACCTAAGAGTAAATATTAAAATTTTGATATGATTTATAGAATATTCAGAATTGAGTAAATAAAAATAAAGTAAAATAAAATGGAGGACATGTGTCATTAACAAGGATGAGCCACTTGTATTTATTCTAAAGTTGACACCTAAACCCCATGCATGCTTGCCACCTCACTATTTTAACATGAGCCAAACCTAAGTAATTTAAGGCACCATTAAAAAGAAACTTTGCAGCCAACGTTAGTTTGAGGAGAATAAGAAGAAGAAGAAGAAGAAGAAGAAGAAGAAGGAGAAGGAGAAGAAGAGGAAACTTTGTTTGAGGTTTTGCATCAACTCCCTATATTTGGGAATCAAACTCATCTAAGGCAAGTGTTCTAACCTTTTCCTACAGAATTCCTAATCTCTGTTTTCCTTTTAATACTTCATAATTCAAAAGATTTCAGCTTAGTACCAAACCTTTCTTTCCTTTTGATACAAAGCCATGAATCTGAAATTTTTCGGTAATCTGACTTCTATACATTGTTTTGGATCTAACTTTTAGCACTAAACTCTGATTTAGGCAAAGCCTAATCCATTTGAAAGTATACTCAAATATCTTTCTTTTGATACTGAGATTGAATGATTTGGAGTCTAAATGCCTACTAAGACTTCTATTTCAATTAACCCTACAAATTCTACAAAATAGGGACTAAAATTTCTGACCTTCTGTTACTAAATTGCTCGTAACTCTCTAGTGAAAATTCTGAATTATGCAAAACTTAGTTCTTTTGAAACTAGATTCGTATATCTTTCTTTTGATATTTAATTTAGTAATTTTGAAGTATGTTTGCCTTCTAAAACATCTATTTAAATTGACTATATCAATTCTACAAAACAGAGATGATCAATTCTGACCTTCTATTACTAAATTGCTCATAATTCTCTAGTGAAAATTCTGAATTATACAAACTTAGTTATCTAGAAAATAGATTCACATATCTTTCTTTTGACATATAATTTAGAAATTTTAAAATATATTTGCCTTCTGAAACATCTATTTAAATTGATTCTATCAAGTCTGCAAAATAGGGATGATCAATTCTGACCTTCCTTTACTCTATTTGTTGTAACTTCCTATTAAAAACTCAAAAAAATTATAAATCTGAGTTCATCCGAAAATAGATTGATACAGCTTTCCAATGACATCTATTTTTAGTGATTTGGAGCATGCTTGGTTACTCAAACAATTCAGGAAATGTACCATTCAAATTCTATCAGAATTGAAAACTTTGTTGGGTTTTGCCTATTCAATTTTCATCCTATTGGAAAATTGATTTCTGCTAAATTCTTCTTCAATTGAGCATTATACTAGTCCTTTGAAATTCTTATATTGTTCATCCTAAAGTTGTTATATATCTGAAATTTATTATGTAATGCTTTGTTTGCATTACCTTGTTTGATAAAGGCACAAGCATATCTTCGTTGTTCCGCATGTGCTTCTGATATGTGCCAATGTTATTATTCATACTACCCTTTTTGTACTCTGGTGTCTTGTGGGATATTGTGAACCTTTGCCAAAAATGGTAAAGGGAGTTATGCTTAGAGCCCGCGATTGTTCTACCGGCCCCATTGATTTCACTCAGACGTGGGTGGATGGAGCTCCCAGACGTGGGAGACTTATGCTTGGTGGTCATCCAGAAATGGATGAATCACATTATGTATGTGATCCCATAGCGCCCTCTATGTTTATTGATATGATATCCAAAGCTTTGTTTATGAGTTCATATTATGCTTTCGATAAAAAAATGGAATGCATGCTACATCAAAAATGTCATACAAGCTTGTGTTTATTATTCGGTTCACTTATTATACTTTGAAGTGTTTCGTTTGTCATTATCATGCCCCCAAACACTCTTACACCTTTGATATGCGCCTAAATGCTTCATGCGCTATTTGATACATGCCTAAATGCTTCTTTTGCCAATGAAATGCTCCAATTTCCCTTCTCTTATTGTTATGTCTAATGCTTGTTTTTGAATGAGGTAAACCTTTGTGATTTTATATCACATGCCATCACTCACGTGATTGGCTTGCTGGGCACCTATGACTAGCAATCTCCCACTTGACCTAACGCCAATCACCTTTGTGTCTGATCCCCATCAGACCCCTGTGACGCTCAAAGACAATTTGAGACAACGACTTTGTCAGTGGATCTACAATGTTATCTTCGGATGGAACTCTTTTCACTGCTACATCTCCTCGGGTTATGATCTCTCTGATAAGCTGGAACCTCCTCAGAACACTTCTGATGAGACCCGAGTTCCCTTATTTGAGTAATCGCCCCATAGTTGTCGCAATATAAGGAAGTCGACTCCTCGCTACTCGGCACGACTCCCAAATCTGTAATGAACTTCTTCACCCAAACTCCCTCCTTTACTGCATTTGATGCAGCAATGTACTCCGCTTCTATGGTCGAGTCAGCAGTGGTATCTTGCTTGGAACTCTTCCAGCACACTGCTCCTCCATTTTGGGAAATCATTGAGGGGCGACATCATATGCGCAGCGGAAGAACAAGAAAACAAAAATCCCCGATTCCCAAAAAGATGTTCGTCGTCGTGCGAAGATTGGTGTGCAAAAATCCGCAAAACACAAAACTGCATATAGAGATTGTGTTACCTAGGGAGATCGTATATCCCTGTTTCCTTGCAGATCCTTAGGAGAGGGTGAAGGAGGGCAAGCGTCCTCCTCTCTAGCGGTGATCCACACAGTAGGGTTGCGACGACGCTCCTCAAAACTCCATGCCTGCTCTGAGGTGGAGAGGGAGAGGAGAATAGGAAAGGCAAGCAAAGACTCTAGCTTATGAGGCTGTGAATCCCTCCTATTTATAGAGATCCCGTGTCAAACCCTAATGGGTCCTTCCCTAGTGGGTATTGGATCTGCATCTAATAAGACAAGGGCTCCGTCGGATATCTCATATCCGAACCTCTACTCATCGCAATGCCTACCATATGTGTGTGACCCTCTAGGCCCAATATCGAGCTGGCCATGAGTCATACCTGTCAGAACTCCTTCTAACTCAGTGAATTATTATCTCTGTAATAATTCACTCGACTCATCGACTACGGACGTACTAGGCCACTACGCCATAGTCCCCAGACGATACAGGGGAATCCAATCCATTGGACCTGTCTGTCCTCAGTTACCATGTACCTATAATCCCTCATCCATCTAATATCCCAGAGACCGTATATCGAGCATGGTGCTGTCAGACCCATACGGTTTCTACTCGAGTCTTGCTCTAATCGGATTCTCCCGGAGAACTCTTTCTCTCTCAACCCGAATGACCCTGGCCAGGGATTTGTCTGAGCAAGAACACATAGGATATTCCTCTCATGACGCCGATAGTGGATGATCCTCTATTGACACTCAATAGCCCTCGTAAGGTCGACTACCACTCCCAATGACCAGCTGTACTAGATCTGGGAACAGCCAAACCTATAAGTCTGGTATCAAAGAGTGGAGCACTCATACAGGACATCCTTGGTGTCTCAAGTCTAAGGACCAGATACACCACTAAGACTACGGAATTGCTGTCTGACAATAAGGCATCATCAACCATCCAGCATTCCGTAAGCGGATCAATTAGTGAACTCATTCTCCAATGAGCACCTGTACTGTATCCCTAGTGTCCCTACACGAGCAGCTATGAGACCAGCTACATGTTAGGATCGAGAGCACTAAGAGGGGGGGGGGTGAATTAGTGCAGCGGATATCTTTCAGCGATTTAAAAACGAAAGCTGCGTTCGTCCGATAAAAACGATTTCGATGTAAAAGCCGATTCTAGGATTGCATAAGATTAAGCGCAGTTTACGTCTAAGCACAGTTTACTTCTAAATGCAGTTTGCGTCTAAACGCAGTTTTGCGTCTAAACACAGTTTTGCGTCTAAACTCAGTTTACGTCTAAACGCAGTTTTACGTCTAAACGCAGTTTGCGTCTAAACGCAGTTTTACGTCTAAACGCAGTTTGCGTCTAAACGCAGTTTTACGTCTAAACGTAGTTTTACGCTTAAAAGAAGTTTACGTCTAAAACACAGTTTTATGTTTAAACACAGTTTGCACAGTTTACGTTTAAACGCAGTTTTACGTCTAAACGCAGTTTGCGTCTAAACGCAGTTTCAAAGGGATCTAAACTTAGAAACTAGTTCGTAAAAGCGCAGAAAACAGTTTTGCAGAATCAAAACGCAAACGTAAGCTGATCGTACGAAAAACACAGATTTACGTCTGAATGCAAATTCGAAAAGATCAGCACTTAGAACTTGTTCGTAAAGGCGCAGAGAGCAGTAGTTATGTAGGAGGTTTGCAGTAATGATAAGGTACTCGAAATAAACGCAAACCAGAGATTTAGAGTGGTTCGGTCAGTCTTGACCTACTCCACTTTTGGCTTCCTCCTCCGACGAGGTCACCGACGTCAACTAGCTGCCTTCCTTCAATGGGCGAAGGCCAACTGCCCTTTTACAGTTTCACTCCTTTTGACGGGCTCAGGAGACAACCCTTACAGATCCTTTCTCTCCTCTCTTTACAACTCAAGACTTGAAGAACAGAAAGAGGAGAACTTTTGGACTTTACACAAATTTGAGCTCTTAGAATCACAGAAAAGATCAAGAATTCGTTGTGGATCTATATCTGTTCAGTGCTGAATGGGTGGGGTATTTATAGGCCCCAACCCAGTTCAAATTTGGAGCTCAAAACGATCAAATCGATCAAATCCCAGAATTCTGGGATCAGGCGGTTGCACCTCTTGACTGGAGAGGTGGCACCGCCTGGCAGAGCTCGAAGACTGAGCTCAGGCGATTGCTTCTCTCTGCCAGAGCTCGAAGACTGAGCTCGGTGATTGCATCACCTGGCAGAGCTCGAAGACTGAGCTTGGTGATTGCATCACCTGGCAGAGCTCGAAACTGAGCTCGGTGGTTGCATCACCTGGCAGAGCTCCAAACTGAGCTCAGGCTGATGCACCTCTCTGCCAGAGCTCGAAGACTGAGCTCGGTGATTGCATCACCTGGCAGAGCTCGAGACTGAGCTCAGGCTGATGCACCTCTCTGCCAGAGCTCGAAGACTGAGCTCGGTGGTTGCATCGCCTGGCAGAGCTCGAAACTTGAGCTCTGGCGGTGCTACCTCTTGGCAGAGGAGGTTGCACCGCCCAACCCCCACAGCCCAGGCGGTTGCACCTCCTGGCTGGGGCGGTTGCACCGCCCAGTCTCGCTGGGAGACTTAGCCTGGGCGGTGGCACCTCTTGCTGGGGCGGTTGCACCTCTTTCACTATTTCAGCTCACTTGGTTTGGCTCCAAACTTGGCCCAAACCAATCCGAACTTGAGCCTAATTGGCCTCTACTTGGGTTATAGGATTAACACCTAATCCTAACCCTAATTAACGTGCTAACTATGATTTTAAAGACATTTTCTAAGCTATTACAAAGTCCGCAAGTCAAGACTTCTTCTGGCGAGCTTCGGGCAAACTTCCGGCGGTCTTCCGATGAACTCTTGGAAACCATTCTGCGGACTCCCGGCAAGCTCCTAGACTTCACGATTTGATCTTAGCGAGTTCCAACGAGCTTCTTCGGCAAGCTCCGATCTTTCTCGGCGAGCTCCGCGAACTTCCAACGAACCTTCTGGCGAGCTTCCGAAAAACCCTTCGGCAAGCTCCCAACTCTTTCTTGGCTGGTTCCGGTAGCATTCCCGACGAACCTTCGGACTTCCGTCGAACTCTCGAACTCGCAACAAATCCTTCGCGCTTGACTCCGACACTTTGTTTCGCTTTATGTCTTCATCGTTATCATAGTTAATCCTGCACAACAAAACAAAACTTCGATCGAGACAATTAATCCTAAGCAATTAACCAAGTTGTCCGGCATGTCATTGGTCCCTCGACGCTTCGTCTGATTCTTCGGCGCATCGTCCTCTCCTGCGGCCTATTGCCCAATCGGCCAGTTGACTCCGCAACTCCGATATCCTTGGCACAATACCCGCTCTTCTTGGCCCGATGCCCGAGTCCACGGCCCGAAGCCTTCTGTCGATACGTCGACCGATCCACCGGCCCGACGTCCAATCTTCTGACATGTTCCTCCGGCACAACATGATTTTCCTGCTTTAATTGTCTCATCCTGATCGAAGCATCCTGCGTCACTCAAAACGCAGATTAAATCATAAACATATATCAAGTAGTTTCATCATCAAAATACGAGATTCAACAATCTCCCCCTTTTTTATGATGACAACCACTTGATGACGGAGTTAAACTTAACTCCCGGAGTTTAAACAAACTCCCCCTATCAATATGCCATATTGATAGAACCTTGAATTCAAACTGAATTCAAGCCATTGCAATATTCATCTTGAATACTTGCAACACGTCAACATGAACATATGCATAAACTTATGCATGACATGTCATGTCATCAACATACTTCTCCCCCTTTGTCATCAACAAAAAGGAGAAGTATCACAATCAAGTGTTTGTGATATTGGTTCAACTTATTGCATGAAAATCATAATATCAAGTTTTATCATCATGCAATCTTTGGAGCTAGAAGATTTAGCAAGTATTACATCATGCTTAGAACATTCATGCTATCAAGTTTTAGATATGCAAGTTTTATAGCATATAAGATAGCAAGTTCTACATCATGTAAGCTAGCAAATTATAGATGTTCAAGAAGGCAACTCTTGCTTCTTGAAAATTTTGCTCACTTTGCTAGATGCGCAAGTTAGCATTTTTGCCTCTTTTGAGATAGCAACTTTTTGCTTCTCTTTAGACCAACAAGCTAGCAATTTTTACGATATACAAGTTTCACAATATATAAGCTAGCAAAAATTTCGAAAGCAAATACAAGATAGCTTTCTTGTGTAAGCTCATGATTCTTGCTTCCTATTGCAATGTGCAAATTGCAAGTTTTGCTTCAACTGGGATATTCAAGATAGTGATGTTCAAGAAGACAATTTTTCTTCTTGAAATGAGCAAATTAGCAATCTTTGCTACTTAAGATAGGCAAGCAAGCAATCAAGTTTTTGCATCTTCTTGACCTGTACAAGCTAGCTATCTCCCCCTTTGTCATTGTAAAAAAGGAAGAGAGAATACAGTTTTGTAGTTCTTTTTTCCTTTTACAACGATTTCAAAATCATGACAAAGGATGAATAATCAAGTTATGAATGTCAAGACAATTTTTCATCATGAATATTTTATCATTGCATGCATCATTATCATAAGTTGAAGTATTACATGCATGATATCATATCACCATTCATGATTACATTAATGTTTCAATATAGCAATTTCTTCTCAAAATGTGTATCTTGGCACTCATAGCATTTTAGATCATGATTTACATCATATGCAATACATCACATCATAATTAGAAAGCACAAGTATTGCATGCATAATTGCACATCATAAATGTTTCATATCATGATGGTATCAATTTTGTCAAATTATATCCTACCATGCATGATCAAAACTTCTCCCCATTTTATCATTGAAAACAAGAAGAAGGTAGGGGGAAGAGCATAAAAGTGTTAAATATTTCAATTATTTCAAGGCATTTACATCATAGATCAAGTCATGATTCATGATTCATCATAAAGCAAGTTAGTTTTCAATCATCACATAAGGCATTTAAGGAACATAGGAGAATGATTAATTTAAGCATACAATGTTTCAATCCAATTCAAGTCATGAATATCAATGCTTTCATATTGTGAGTATTAATTTATGAATACCACAAGATATTATTTGTGACTTCAATTTTGCAAGATCAAGATTATGATTTAGATAAAACTTATTCAAATCAAATCATTAACTTGAAATTCATAATCTAGTCATTAAAATTAATTTCGAGATTCACAAAATATCATGAAATCATTAATCTCGATCAGATAGGAAAAGCATTTTTTTAAGAGATTCTTTTTTATCTAAGCATGCCTTAGTCTTTATATGCCAAATTAAGATAAGCATGAAAGTTCAAGACATAAGGCAAAGAAATCTTGTATTATGAAATATATGATATCAAGGCTCATGATTCATTCGAAAAGATATAGTACAAAGAGCAACTTGAAACATTCTTATCAGGATCACATTTTAAAATATTCCAAGTTTCAAGATATCAATATGACACTTCATTGAATTGCATTTCATTTGAAGAACTCCTTTTTGATAAATGTAGGGAGCATAATGAACGATCTTGATTTATAAAGAGCTTCATGTTATGATTATCAAGATCATGATTTTAATAATTATTCTCTTTAGCAAGGAATCACAAAAGCACTTTATTTTTGCATAAGAAATCTCATTGTATTATGATTTATAAATTCTTTTTCTGCACATGAATCATAGGAGATATGAATGTGAAACAAATCTTTGCAAGCAAAAACACTATCATTCATATTTCAAGATGGAATTTATAAGCATGAATCATTTCCTCAAATCCATTTTAGAAAAATATTTTTCATAAGTGTACGAGAAAATCTTGATTGTTAGGATACCAATTGTTAAGTGAATCCGAAAATGAAATTAACACTTTCATATATTCAGACACGATTTTTGCTATAGATCTTGAAATTAAATCAAGAAGATCAAACAAGCTCATGATCATGGATAACTTAAAATCACATGCATAAAATTGTTAATAACCATTTAATATTATATCTTTATGCATTACTTTAAATCAAACGTGATTTCATTCAACAATGTTAATCAAACATGATACACATTATTACTTCTTAACCATGATCAAAATCATTTCGTTTGTTTATCATAAAATATGCAATATTATCATTTTCGAAATTATCAGCATGATCATAATTTTTGTATTTTTATTTTTAAACATGTAATTTTCAAGAAAATTAATTCTAAACTAAAAAAGAAAATATATCATGAAAGCATCAAGTAATTTCAAAATAAATTAGGGGGATTTCGATTACCTCATCATTGTAGGCTGTTAAGGCGTAGTTTGCCGCCTTGCTTTTGTTGACTTTCTCTTCTTCGGAGGAGCTCGATTCATCCCAATTTTTGTTCTTCTTCTTGCGTTTAAAGCAAGTAGTTCGATTCTTTTTGCTTTTTAATTTTCGTTTCATTTGTAGTTTAAGTTCACCATCACTTGAGCTTATGCTCGAGTGGTCTTCAAATGTTCTATGTCCCAAATCCTTCCTGTTCTTTGGAAGGTTGTTTTGTTCATCATTGTCCTCATCACTTGAGTCATCGCTCAAGTGGCATTCATTTGTCCAGAGTTCAACATGTTCATCATGTGCATTGTGCACCATTTCATATGTCATCAATGAACCAATTAGTTCTTCAAGTGGTAAGTTGTTTAGGTTTTTAGCTTCTTGTATTGCAGTTACTTTTGAATCCCACTTCTTAGAAAGAGAACGCAAAATCTTGTTTACGAGTTCAAAATTCGAAAAACATTTTCCAAGAGCTCTTAAACTATTGACGACATCCGTGAAACGGGTGTACATGTCGTCTATAGTCTCGCTTGGTTGCATTCGAAAAATCTCAAAATCATGCAATAAAAAGTTAACTTTCGAGTCTTTGACTCTACTAGTTCCCTCATGCGTGATTTCAAGTGTTCGCCAAATGTCAAAAGCTGTTTCGCACATAGAAATCCGATTGAACTCATTTTTGTCCAAAGCGCAAAATAAGGCATTCATAGCCTTTGCGTTTAAAGAAAAATACTTCTTCTCCAAATCCGACCATTCGTTCGTCGGTTTAGAGGGAAGTTGAAAGCTGTTTTCAACGATATTCCATAAATCCAGATTTAGAGAAATCAAGAAAACTCTCATTCGAGTTTTCCAATAAGTATAGTCCAATCCGTTAAAGAACGGTGGACGAAAGACCGAAAAGCCCTCTTGAAGAGCCATTTCTCTCGGGTGTAAATCCGAAATGAGAAATACCCTGCTCTGATACCAATTGTTAGGATCGAGAGCACTAAGAGGGGGGGGGGTGAATTAGTGCAGCGGATATCTTTCAGCGATTTAAAAACGAAAGCTGCGTTCGTCCGATAAAAACGATTTCGATGTAAAAGCCGATTCTAGGATTGCATAAGATTAAGCGCAGTTTACGTCTAAGCACAGTTTACTTCTAAATGCAGTTTGCGTCTAAACGCAGTTTTGCGTCTAAACACAGTTTTGCGTCTAAACTCAGTTTACGTCTAAACGCAGTTTTACGTCTAAACGCAGTTTGCGTCTAAACGCAGTTTTACGTCTAAACGCAGTTTGCGTCTAAACGCAGTTTTACGTCTAAACGTAGTTTTACGCTTAAAAGAAGTTTACGTCTAAAACACAGTTTTATGTTTAAACACAGTTTGCACAGTTTACGTTTAAACGCAGTTTTACGTCTAAACGCAGTTTGCGTCTAAACGCAGTTTCAAAGGGATCTAAACTTAGAAACTAGTTCGTAAAAGCGCAGAAAACAGTTTTGCAGAATCAAAACGCAAACGTAAGCTGATCGTACGAAAAACACAGATTTACGTCTGAATGCAAATTCGAAAAGATCAGCACTTAGAACTTGTTCGTAAAGGCGCAGAGAGCAGTAGTTATGTAGGAGGTTTGCAGTAATGATAAGGTACTCGAAATAAACGCAAACCAGAGATTTAGAGTGGTTCGGTCAGTCTTGACCTACTCCACTTTTGGCTTCCTCCTCCGACGAGGTCACCGACGTCAACTAGCTGCCTTCCTTCAATGGGCGAAGGCCAACTGCCCTTTTACAGTTTCACTCCTTTTGACGGGCTCAGGAGACAACCCTTACAGATCCTTTCTCTCCTCTCTTTACAACTCAAGACTTGAAGAACAGAAAGAGGAGAACTTTTGGACTTTACACAAATTTGAGCTCTTAGAATCACAGAAAAGATCAAGAATTCGTTGTGGATCTATATCTGTTCAGTGCTGAATGGGTGGGGTATTTATAGGCCCCAACCCAGTTCAAATTTGGAGCTCAAAACGATCAAATCGATCAAATCCCAGAATTCTGGGATCAGGCGGTTGCACCTCTTGACTGGAGAGGTGGCACCGCCTGGCAGAGCTCGAAGACTGAGCTCAGGCGATTGCTTCTCTCTGCCAGAGCTCGAAGACTGAGCTCGGTGATTGCATCACCTGGCAGAGCTCGAAGACTGAGCTTGGTGATTGCATCACCTGGCAGAGCTCGAAACTGAGCTCGGTGGTTGCATCACCTGGCAGAGCTCCAAACTGAGCTCAGGCTGATGCACCTCTCTGCCAGAGCTCGAAGACTGAGCTCGGTGATTGCATCACCTGGCAGAGCTCGAGACTGAGCTCAGGCTGATGCACCTCTCTGCCAGAGCTCGAAGACTGAGCTCGGTGGTTGCATCGCCTGGCAGAGCTCGAAACTTGAGCTCTGGCGGTGCTACCTCTTGGCAGAGGAGGTTGCACCGCCCAACCCCCACAGCCCAGGCGGTTGCACCTCCTGGCTGGGGCGGTTGCACCGCCCAGTCTCGCTGGGAGACTTAGCCTGGGCGGTGGCACCTCTTGCTGGGGCGGTTGCACCTCTTTCACTATTTCAGCTCACTTGGTTTGGCTCCAAACTTGGCCCAAACCAATCCGAACTTGAGCCTAATTGGCCCCTACTTGGGTTATAGGATTAACACCTAATCCTAACCCTAATTAACGTGCTAACTATGATTTTAAAGACATTTTCTAAGCTATTACAAAGTCCGCAAGTCAAGACTTCTTCTGGCGAGCTTCGGGCAAACTTCCGGCGGTCTTCCGATGAACTCTTGGAAACCATTCTGCGGACTCCCGGCAAGCTCCTAGACTTCACGATTTGATCTTAGCGAGTTCCAACGAGCTTCTTCGGCAAGCTCCGATCTTTCTCGGCGAGCTCCGCGAACTTCCAACGAACCTTCTGGCGAGCTTCCGAAAAACCCTTCGGCAAGCTCCCAACTCTTTCTTGGCTGGTTCCGGTAGCATTCCCGACGAACCTTCGGACTTCCGTCGAACTCTCGAACTCGCAACAAATCCTTCGCGCTTGACTCCGACACTTTGTTTCGCTTTATGTCTTCATCGTTATCATAGTTAATCCTGCACAACAAAACAAAACTTCGATCGAGACAATTAATCCTAAGCAATTAACCAAGTTGTCCGGCATGTCATTGGTCCCTCGACGCTTCGTCTGATTCTTCGGCGCATCGTCCTCTCCTGCGGCCTATTGCCCAATCGGCCAGTTGACTCCGCAACTCCGATATCCTTGGCACAATACCCGCTCTTCTTGGCCCGATGCCCGAGTCCACGGCCCGAAGCCTTCTGTCGATACGTCGACCGATCCACCGGCCCGACGTCCAATCTTCTGACATGTTCCTCCGGCACAACATGATTTTCCTGCTTTAATTGTCTCATCCTGATCGAAGCATCCTGCGTCACTCAAAACGCAGATTAAATCATAAACATATATCAAGTAGTTTCATCATCAAAATACGAGATTCAACAATCTCCCCCTTTTTTATGATGACAACCACTTGATGACGGAGTTAAACTTAACTCCCGGAGTTTAAACAAACTCCCCCTATCAATATGCCATATTGATAGAACCTTGAATTCAAACTGAATTCAAGCCATTGCAATATTCATCTTGAATACTTGCAACACGTCAACATGAACATATGCATAAACTTATGCATGACATGTCATGTCATCAACATACTTCTCCCCCTTTGTCATCAACAAAAAGGAGAAGTATCACAATCAAGTGTTTGTGATATTGGTTCAACTTATTGCATGAAAATCATAATATCAAGTTTTATCATCATGCAATCTTTGGAGCTAGAAGATTTAGCAAGTATTACATCATGCTTAGAACATTCATGCTATCAAGTTTTAGATATGCAAGTTTTATAGCATATAAGATAGCAAGTTCTACATCATGTAAGCTAGCAAATTATAGATGTTCAAGAAGGCAACTCTTGCTTCTTGAAAATTTTGCTCACTTTGCTAGATGCGCAAGTTAGCATTTTTGCCTCTTTTGAGATAGCAACTTTTTGCTTCTCTTTAGACCAACAAGCTAGCAATTTTTACGATATACAAGTTTCACAATATATAAGCTAGCAAAAATTTCGAAAGCAAATACAAGATAGCTTTCTTGTGTAAGCTCATGATTCTTGCTTCCTATTGCAATGTGCAAATTGCAAGTTTTGCTTCAACTGGGATATTCAAGATAGTGATGTTCAAGAAGACAATTTTTCTTCTTGAAATGAGCAAATTAGCAATCTTTGCTACTTAAGATAGGCAAGCAAGCAATCAAGTTTTTGCATCTTCTTGACCTGTACAAGCTAGCTATCTCCCCCTTTGTCATTGTAAAAAAGGAAGAGAGAATACAGTTTTGTAGTTCTTTTTTCCTTTTACAACGATTTCAAAATCATGACAAAGGATGAATAATCAAGTTATGAATGTCAAGACAATTTTTCATCATGAATATTTTATCATTGCATGCATCATTATCATAAGTTGAAGTATTACATGCATGATATCATATCACCATTCATGATTACATTAATGTTTCAATATAGCAATTTCTTCTCAAAATGTGTATCTTGGCACTCATAGCATTTTAGATCATGATTTACATCATATGCAATACATCACATCATAATTAGAAAGCACAAGTATTGCATGCATAATTGCACATCATAAATGTTTCATATCATGATGGTATCAATTTTGTCAAATTATATCCTACCATGCATGATCAAAACTTCTCCCCATTTTATCATTGAAAACAAGAAGAAGGTAGGGGGAAGAGCATAAAAGTGTTAAATATTTCAATTATTTCAAGGCATTTACATCATAGATCAAGTCATGATTCATGATTCATCATAAAGCAAGTTAGTTTTCAATCATCACATAAGGCATTTAAGGAACATAGGAGAATGATTAATTTAAGCATACAATGTTTCAATCCAATTCAAGTCATGAATATCAATGCTTTCATATTGTGAGTATTAATTTATGAATACCACAAGATATTATTTGTGACTTCAATTTTGCAAGATCAAGATTATGATTTAGATAAAACTTATTCAAATCAAATCATTAACTTGAAATTCATAATCTAGTCATTAAAATTAATTTCGAGATTCACAAAATATCATGAAATCATTAATCTCGATCAGATAGGAAAAGCATTTTTTTAAGAGATTCTTTTTTATCTAAGCATGCCTTAGTCTTTATATGCCAAATTAAGATAAGCATGAAAGTTCAAGACATAAGGCAAAGAAATCTTGTATTATGAAATATATGATATCAAGGCTCATGATTCATTCGAAAAGATATAGTACAAAGAGCAACTTGAAACATTCTTATCAGGATCACATTTTAAAATATTCCAAGTTTCAAGATATCAATATGACACTTCATTGAATTGCATTTCATTTGAAGAACTCCTTTTTGATAAATGTAGGGAGCATAATGAACGATCTTGATTTATAAAGAGCTTCATGTTATGATTATCAAGATCATGATTTTAATAATTATTCTCTTTAGCAAGGAATCACAAAAGCACTTTATTTTTGCATAAGAAATCTCATTGTATTATGATTTATAAATTCTTTTTCTGCACATGAATCATAGGAGATATGAATGTGAAACAAATCTTTGCAAGCAAAAACACTATCATTCATATTTCAAGATGGAATTTATAAGCATGAATCATTTCCTCAAATCCATTTTAGAAAAATATTTTTCATAAGTGTACGAGAAAATCTTGATTGTTAGGATACCAATTGTTAAGTGAATCCGAAAATGAAATTAACACTTTCATATATTCAGACACGATTTTTGCTATAGATCTTGAAATTAAATCAAGAAGATCAAACAAGCTCATGATCATGGATAACTTAAAATCACATGCATAAAATTGTTAATAACCATTTAATATTATATCTTTATGCATTACTTTAAATCAAACGTGATTTCATTCAACAATGTTAATCAAACATGATACACATTATTACTTCTTAACCATGATCAAAATCATTTCGTTTGTTTATCATAAAATATGCAATATTATCATTTTCGAAATTATCAGCATGATCATAATTTTTGTATTTTTATTTTTAAACATGTAATTTTCAAGAAAATTAATTCTAAACTAAAAAAGAAAATATATCATGAAAGCATCAAGTAATTTCAAAATAAATTAGGGGGATTTCGATTACCTCATCATTGTAGGCTGTTAAGGCGTAGTTTGCCGCCTTGCTTTTGTTGACTTTCTCTTCTTCGGAGGAGCTCGATTCATCCCAATTTTTGTTCTTCTTCTTGCGTTTAAAGCAAGTAGTTCGATTCTTTTTGCTTTTTAATTTTCGTTTCATTTGTAGTTTAAGTTCACCATCACTTGAGCTTATGCTCGAGTGGTCTTCAAATGTTCTATGTCCCAAATCCTTCCTGTTCTTTGGAAGGTTGTTTTGTTCATCATTGTCCTCATCACTTGAGTCATCGCTCAAGTGGCATTCATTTGTCCAGAGTTCAACATGTTCATCATGTGCATTGTGCACCATTTCATATGTCATCAATGAACCAATTAGTTCTTCAAGTGGTAAGTTGTTTAGGTTTTTAGCTTCTTGTATTGCAGTTACTTTTGAATCCCACTTCTTAGAAAGAGAACGCAAAATCTTGTTTACGAGTTCAAAATTCGAAAAACATTTTCCAAGAGCTCTTAAACTATTGACGACATCCGTGAAACGGGTGTACATGTCGTCTATAGTCTCGCTTGGTTGCATTCGAAAAATCTCAAAATCATGCAATAAAAAGTTAACTTTCGAGTCTTTGACTCTACTAGTTCCCTCATGCGTGATTTCAAGTGTTCGCCAAATGTCAAAAGCTGTTTCGCACATAGAAATCCGATTGAACTCATTTTTGTCCAAAGCGCAAAATAAGGCATTCATAGCCTTTGCGTTTAAAGAAAAATACTTCTTCTCCAAATCCGACCATTCGTTCGTCGGTTTAGAGGGAAGTTGAAAGCTGTTTTCAACGATATTCCATAAATCCAGATTTAGAGAAATCAAGAAAACTCTCATTCGAGTTTTCCAATAAGTATAGTCCAATCCGTTAAAGAACGGTGGACGAAAGACCGAAAAGCCCTCTTGAAGAGCCATTTCTCTCGGGTGTAAATCCGAAATGAGAAATACCCTGCTCTGATACCAATTGTTAGGATCGAGAGCACTAAGAGGGGGGGGGGTGAATTAGTGCAGCGGATATCTTTCAGCGATTTAAAAACGAAAGCTGCGTTCGTCCGATAAAAACGATTTCGATGTAAAAGCCGATTCTAGGATTGCATAAGATTAAGCGCAGTTTACGTCTAAGCACAGTTTACTTCTAAATGCAGTTTGCGTCTAAACGCAGTTTTGCGTCTAAACACAGTTTTGCGTCTAAACTCAGTTTACGTCTAAACGCAGTTTTACGTCTAAACGCAGTTTGCGTCTAAACGCAGTTTTACGTCTAAACGCAGTTTGCGTCTAAACGCAGTTTTACGTCTAAACGTAGTTTTACGCTTAAAAGAAGTTTACGTCTAAAACACAGTTTTATGTTTAAACACAGTTTGCACAGTTTACGTTTAAACGCAGTTTTACGTCTAAACGCAGTTTGCGTCTAAACGCAGTTTCAAAGGGATCTAAACTTAGAAACTAGTTCGTAAAAGCGCAGAAAACAGTTTTGCAGAATCAAAACGCAAACGTAAGCTGATCGTACGAAAAACACAGATTTACGTCTGAATGCAAATTCGAAAAGATCAGCACTTAGAACTTGTTCGTAAAGGCGCAGAGAGCAGTAGTTATGTAGGAGGTTTGCAGTAATGATAAGGTACTCGAAATAAACGCAAACCAGAGATTTAGAGTGGTTCGGTCAGTCTTGACCTACTCCACTTTTGGCTTCCTCCTCCGACGAGGTCACCGACGTCAACTAGCTGCCTTCCTTCAATGGGCGAAGGCCAACTGCCCTTTTACAGTTTCACTCCTTTTGACGGGCTCAGGAGACAACCCTTACAGATCCTTTCTCTCCTCTCTTTACAACTCAAGACTTGAAGAACAGAAAGAGGAGAACTTTTGGACTTTACACAAATTTGAGCTCTTAGAATCACAGAAAAGATCAAGAATTCGTTGTGGATCTATATCTGTTCAGTGCTGAATGGGTGGGGTATTTATAGGCCCCAACCCAGTTCAAATTTGGAGCTCAAAACGATCAAATCGATCAAATCCCAGAATTCTGGGATCAGGCGGTTGCACCTCTTGACTGGAGAGGTGGCACCGCCTGGCAGAGCTCGAAGACTGAGCTCAGGCGATTGCTTCTCTCTGCCAGAGCTCGAAGACTGAGCTCGGTGATTGCATCACCTGGCAGAGCTCGAAGACTGAGCTTGGTGATTGCATCACCTGGCAGAGCTCGAAACTGAGCTCGGTGGTTGCATCACCTGGCAGAGCTCCAAACTGAGCTCAGGCTGATGCACCTCTCTGCCAGAGCTCGAAGACTGAGCTCGGTGATTGCATCACCTGGCAGAGCTCGAGACTGAGCTCAGGCTGATGCACCTCTCTGCCAGAGCTCGAAGACTGAGCTCGGTGGTTGCATCGCCTGGCAGAGCTCGAAACTTGAGCTCTGGCGGTGCTACCTCTTGGCAGAGGAGGTTGCACCGCCCAACCCCCACAGCCCAGGCGGTTGCACCTCCTGGCTGGGGCGGTTGCACCGCCCAGTCTCGCTGGGAGACTTAGCCTGGGCGGTGGCACCTCTTGCTGGGGCGGTTGCACCTCTTTCACTATTTCAGCTCACTTGGTTTGGCTCCAAACTTGGCCCAAACCAATCCGAACTTGAGCCTAATTGGCCCCTACTTGGGTTATAGGATTAACACCTAATCCTAACCCTAATTAACGTGCTAACTATGATTTTAAAGACATTTTCTAAGCTATTACAAAGTCCGCAAGTCAAGACTTCTTCTGGCGAGCTTCGGGCAAACTTCCGGCGGTCTTCCGATGAACTCTTGGAAACCATTCTGCGGACTCCCGGCAAGCTCCTAGACTTCACGATTTGATCTTAGCGAGTTCCAACGAGCTTCTTCGGCAAGCTCCGATCTTTCTCGGCGAGCTCCGCGAACTTCCAACGAACCTTCTGGCGAGCTTCCGAAAAACCCTTCGGCAAGCTCCCAACTCTTTCTTGGCTGGTTCCGGTAGCATTCCCGACGAACCTTCGGACTTCCGTCGAACTCTCGAACTCGCAACAAATCCTTCGCGCTTGACTCCGACACTTTGTTTCGCTTTATGTCTTCATCGTTATCATAGTTAATCCTGCACAACAAAACAAAACTTCGATCGAGACAATTAATCCTAAGCAATTAACCAAGTTGTCCGGCATGTCATTGGTCCCTCGACGCTTCGTCTGATTCTTCGGCGCATCGTCCTCTCCTGCGGCCTATTGCCCAATCGGCCAGTTGACTCCGCAACTCCGATATCCTTGGCACAATACCCGCTCTTCTTGGCCCGAT
Organism: Musa acuminata AAA Group; assembly: GCF_036884655.1. Lineage (NCBI taxonomy): Eukaryota > Viridiplantae > Streptophyta > Magnoliopsida > Zingiberales > Musaceae > Musa > Musa acuminata. The sequence continues at coordinate 18,373,110 of NC_088349.1, forward strand.
GCCCGAGTCCACGGCCCGAAGCCTTCTGTCGATACGTCGACCGATCCACCAACCCGACGTCCAATCTTCTGACATGTTCCTCCGGCACAACATGATTTTCCTGCTTTAATTGTCTCATCCTGATCGAAGCATCCTGCGTCACTCAAAACGCAGATTAAATCATAAACATATATCAAGTAGTTTCATCATCAAAATACGAGATTCAACACTACATCCATCATATGGACGGGTATACAGCACACCAGTCTATCCGGTTATCACGATGTCCCTCTCGAGTAACCTATGACCGGGATTATTTAGGATGTGTGTTTAAAGGTGAATCGATCTCATTATCGTGATCTCATCACGATCCGATTCCCATTGCACAAATCCAAGGACATCACAATATATGTATGCATTTATGCAATATTTATAAAGTGATATACGCCAAAATATAATAAGCAAAAAGATTCTGTATCAAGTCACACGTGCCATCACTCACGTGATTGGCTTGCTGGGCACTTATGACTAGCAATCTCCCACTTGACCTAAAGCCAATCACCTATGTGTCTGATCCCCATCAGACTCCTGTGACGCTCAAAGACAATCTGAGATAGCGGCTTTGTCAGTGGATCTGCAATGTTATCTTCGGATGGAACTCTTTCCACTACTACATCTCCTCGGGTTACGATCTCTCTTATAAGCTGGAACCTCCTCAGAACACTTCTGATGAGACCCGGATTCCCTTATTTGAGTAATCACCCCATAGTTGTCGTAATATAAGGAAGTCGACTTGTCGCTATCTGTATCGACTCCCAGATCTGTGATGAACTTCTTCACCCAGACTCCCTCCTTTGCTGCATCTAATGCAGCAATGTACTCCGCCTCTATGGTCGAGTCAGCAGTGGTATTTTGTTTGGAACTCTTCCAGCACACTGCTCCTCCATTCAAGGTGTACACATACCCTGAATTCGACTTGCTATCATCGACATCAGACTGAAAACTTGAGTCAGTGAAGCCTTCAACCTTAAGGCTATTACCTCCATATAGTAAAAGATCCTTAGTCCTTCTCAAGTACTTAAGGATACACTTTACTACTTTCCAGTGCTCCAAGCCTGGATCCGCCTGATACCTGCTCGTGACACTCAGAGCATGCGCTATATCAGGCTTAGTACATAGCATGGCATACATGATAGACCCTATTGCTGAGGCATAAGGTATCATATTCATGTTTGCCCTTTGGAATTTTCCATGCCAAACCTTTTGACAATGGTTTCTATGTACCTGGACTGGGACAAGCCAAGCATCCTCTTGGATCTATCTCTATAGATTCTAATCCCCAAGATATAGGATGCTTCCCCTAAGTCCTTTATGGAGAAGTGTCTAGATAACCAAGTCTTTACTGTGGATAGCATTCCTACGTCATTCCCAATGATGAGGATGTCATCCACATATAACACTAAAAAGGTGATAGCGCTCCCACTTACCTTTCTGTACACACAAGGCTCATCTTCGTTCTTAACGAAGTCATAAGATCTGATTGACTCATCAAATCTTATGTTCCAACTTCGGGAAGCTTGCTTTAGTCCATAAATGGATTTAAGCAACCTACACACCTTATCTAGGCAGTTCTTGGACACGAATCCCTCAGGTTGCATCATATACACCTCCTCCTCGAGGTTCCCATTGAGGAATGCGGTTTTCACATCCATCTGCCAGATCTCATAATCATAGTGTGCTGCAATAGCCAATAGAATTCTGATGGATTTTAGCATTGCTACGGGTGAGAAGGTTTCGTCGTAGTCAACACATTGTCTTTGACGATACCCTTTAGCCACTAGCCTTGCTTTATAGGTCTCTACCTTTCCATCTACTCCGATCTTTTTTCTTAAAGATCCATTTGCAACCGATGGGTACAATACCTTCGGGCGCATCAACTAGGTTCCAAACCTTATTGGAGTACATAGAATCCATCTCAGAATTCATGGCTTCTTGCCACTTCCCGGAGTTTATACTCATAATAGCCTTCTCGTAGGTCTGAGGATCAATATCCTCAGCATCCTCTCCTCTAATATGTCCCACATATCTCTCAGGAGGATGAGATACTCTATCAGACCTGCGTAAAGTTGAAAATTGTGTATTAGGTACCTGAACAGACCCGGGCTGTAGAGTGGTGCTTGAGCTTGGTTCTCTAACTTCGCTCAACTCTATCATTCTCCCACTGTCTCCGCCAAGAATGTGTTCCTTCTCAAGGAACACTGCTCTCTTAGCTACAAAGACCTTTTGGTCCTCGAGATGATAGAAATAATACCCACAAGTTTCCTTGGGGTACCCCACAAATATGCATTGCTCTGTCCTTGATTCTAACTTATCGGGGTTGTGTCTTTTAACGTGGGCTGGGCAGCCCCAAATCTTAACAACCTTAATATCAGGCTTCTTCCCTTTCCATATCTCATATGGTGTAGACACTACCGACTTAGTTGGAACTCTGTTCAGAAGGTAAGCTGCGGTTTCTAGGGCATATCCCTAGAATAAGATGGGTAGGTCAACGAAACTCATCATGGACCGTACCATATCTAATAGCGTACAATTCCTCCTTCCAAAGACACCATTGAGCTGAGGTGTATAAGGAGGTGTCCATTGGGATAATATCCCATGGTCCTTGAGGAACTGAGTAAACTCTGTACTTAAGTACTCACCTCCTCGATCTGATCGAAAAGTTTTGATACTCTTTCCAGTCTGGTTCTCCACCTCATTCTTATACTTTCTGAATTTCCCAAAGGCCTCGGACTTGTACTTCATTAAGTACACATATCCATACCTTGAGAAATCATCAATAAATATAATGAAGTAGGAGTAACCTCCAATGGCATGAGTTGACATGGGTCCACATACATCACTATGTATGAGTTCCAACAACTCAGTGGCTCTCTCTCCAGTTCCACTAAATGGAGAGTTGGTTAGCTTTCACGAAGGTAAGGTTCGCAAGTTGCATATGACACATAGTCGAATGGATCTAAATATCCATCATTTAGCAACTTTTGAATCATTCCCTTATGGATATGACCTAGCCTACAATGCCATAGGTATGCACTGTTCATCTCATCTCATTTCCTCTTAGACACTTACATTCATGATATGTGGAGTAGTGTCTAGCATAAACAAACCTTTATGTAATATTCCTCTCGTCAATCTCCCCTTAGCTTTGTTAGAATTTACAATAAATTATAGATGTGATAAGCAATATTGGTATCCAATACCAATGCACTATCACAAAAATCTAACAATTGGAGATTGATCATGAATGTACCTGAAGCTTCTCCAAGCTTCTATTTCGCCCTTTCTGCAAGGTACTCTTTGCAGTTCCTCTTCCAGTGCCCATCTTTACCACAGTGGAAGCACTGGCCTTTGTCCTTTGTTGGGTCTTTCTTAGCAACCTTTGCTTTACCTTGTTTGCCCTTGCCCTTTCCCTTCTTAAGGGACCTTTCTGCTTTCCTTTTCTTTCTAGTCTCACCAGTGTAGAGAACTGGCTTTTCTTTCTTAATAGTACTCTCTGGCTCCCTCAACATATTGAGGAGCTCTGGAAGAGTCACCTCAAGCTTGTTCATATTAAAATTTATTATGAACTGTGAAAAGGAATCTGGTAGGGACTGAAGCACAATGTCCACACACAAGTTATCCTCTAGGACCATTCCTAGACCTGTGAGTTTCTCTATCCACTCAATCATCTTTAGGACATGGTTCTGAACCGGTGTCCCCTCAGTCATCCTAGCGCGGAAAAGGCTCTTGGATATCTCATATCGTTGAGTCCTTCCCTGTTCCTCAAACAATTTGCGGACATGTAGGAGAATGGATCTGGCATCCATCTTTTCATGTTGTCTCTGTAACTCTGGAGTCATAGAGCCCAACATATAGCACTGAGCAAGAGTGGAGTCATCAATGTACTTCACGTAGCGAGCGATCTCATCCTCGCTTGCCCCTTCTTCGGGCGTAGGCATCACTGTATCAAGGACGTACACGATTTTCTCCGCTATGAGAACAATTCTCAAGTTACGGAGCCAATCTGTATAATTTGGACCAGTAAGGCGGTTGACATCAAGTATGCCACGTAAGGGATTTAAAAGCGATATTTTTTGAAAATAAAGATGCAGCAAAAATGAATAACATGCAGATTTTGTAAGAAATAAACTATCAAGATATGAACTTCTATCTTAATATGCTCCCACTATTTTACAACGAGTCACGCGACACCCTCAACACGTGAAACGGAAGTCTCCGGCAGACTTCTAGTGGGGATCAGGATCCAATCAGCGTCTTAGTGTAACCTCGAGGGACTCGACCAATCACACTAAGCCTAAAAGGTAGGCAACTCTTGCCGATCACAACTCCTTGTGATTCCCGTCCTGTTCGGCCTCCGAATCACCATGGCCTCGAGGGACTCGACCAACCATGATGCTCGATTAAGTCAACACCTTCATTACAAGATGAGTCTGATTTGATGATATACCCTCGAGGGACTCGACCAAGCATACCATGTCCTCAGGTCACCGGTGACATCTCTATGTCGTAAGCAAGATAGCGAATCGCGATATAGGTGAGTCTCGAGGGACTCGACCAACTCAACCTATACCGGGATTCGGTTCCTACTCATAACGATGGAAGGCCACGTGGGTCAATCTAATTGCCTCACGTTTACCGACTTAATATTATCGAGAGATGTTTCTATAATTTGGTCTCCTAATATGACATGTCACACATATGCATATTTAATATATATCTACATCGCATGCAAATATATATACATATCTAGTATGTGTATAAGCAATCACACCAGATGATCATGGACCACAACCTAATATGATTAGGCCCGAGCCAGTAGGCCTAATCACTCACATCAAGATCTATGTGTGCAACGGTGCATCTCCATGCCCTGTGATCGTCCATCTCGTCCTCGTCGGTTTCGTCGACATCTTGATGCATCTCCATGCATCACGATCGTCCGTCTCGTGGGTCCGGCTATCGCATCCACGCTCCCGCTGCGCCTCCTCATGTGATTACAACTTAATCATAGGCACGCAGGCCCGACAATAAACGAGAAATATAATGGAGGTTCGCAGACCTCAATAATAATAATCACAAGTACACACATCACACGGTCCATGATCATCCGTCCACACATCATACATCACATGTATAAATAATCATCATTATGTAGGACTACTAGATAATAATAAAAAATAATAATCAACTAAACCTTTTAATTAATTAATATTTTCTGAAATCTAGAACATGTAGGGAATTTATCAATTCCTAAGGGTATTTTCGTAATTTGGACAAAAGACAGAAACTGGAATTTCACAAATTCCGAGGGGCAAAACTATATTTTTCTCAGAAAACTCTAAAACGCTTTCCTCCTTTCGCTGCTGCCGCCGCCGCCACCCTGCCGGCGGCGGCCTGTGCGGCGGGGCGAGGGCACTGCCCTCGCCTTCAGGCGGCACGCCCGCTGGCGGCGATGCCACTGCAGGTGGGCTCCCCTTTCGGGCGTCGCTGCCTCCGCAGGCGGTGCTGTCCCGCCGGGCGGCCGCCCCTGTGGGGGGGGGTTTCGCCCGCGGGAGCAGCGGCGGCAAGCGTCGCGCGTCGCTGCCCTACGGCGGCAAGCGCCGCTTCCTTTCGGCGGCAGGCGCCGCTGCCCTGCGGCGCCTCTGCCCGTGGGTTGCCAGCCCCGCCGGCAGCAAGCCTGCTGCAAGCAGGCCGCCGGCCGGCTGCTGCAGACGCAGCCCCTGCGCTGCCCGCCTTCGGCTGCGCTTCATGCACGCAGATCGAGGGCAGCAACTATTGTTGCCCTTTCTCGCTAAACACAACATACGTAGTTCAAAACCAATCATTCGCACGAACAACCTGGCTCTGATACCACTGTTGGGAAATCATTGGGGGGCGACATCATATGCGCAGCGGAAGAACAAGAAAACAAAAATCCCCGATTCCCAAAAAGATGTTCGTCGTCGTGCGAAGATTGGTGTGAAAAATCCGCAAAACACAAAACTGCGTATAGAGATTGTGTTACCTAGGGAGATCGTATATCCCTGTTTCCTTGCAGATCCTTAGGAGAGGGTGAAGGAGGTCAAGCGTCCTCCTCTCTAGCGGTGATCCACACAGTAGGGTTGCGACGACGCTCCTCAAAACTCCATGCCTGCTCTGAGGTGGAGAGGGAGAGGAGAATAGGAAAGGCAAGCAAAGACTCTAGCCTATGAGGCTGTGAATCCCTCCTATTTATAGAGATCCCGTGTCAAACCCTAATGGGTCCTTCCCTAGTGGGTATTGGATCTGCATCCAATAAGACAAGGGCTCCGTCAGATATCTCATATCCGAACCACTACTCATCGCAATGCCTACCATATGTGTGTGACCCTCTAGGCCTAATATCGAGCTGGCCGTGAGTCATACCTGTCAGAACTCCTTCTAACTCAGTGAATTATTATCTTTGTAATAATTCACTCGACTCATCGACTACGGATGTACTAGGCCACTACGCCGTAGTCCCCAGACGATACAGGGGAATCCAATCCATTGGACCTGTCTGTCCTCAGTTACCATGTACCTATAGTCCCTCATCCATCTAATATCCCAGAGACCGTATATCGAGCATGGTGCTGTCAGACCCATACGGTTTCTACTCGAGTCTTGCTCTAATCGGATTCTCCCGGAGAACTCTTTCTCTCTCAACCCGAATGACCCTGGCCAGGGATTTGTCTGAGCAAGAACACATAGGATATTCCTCTCATGACGCCGAGAGTGGATGATCCTCTATTGACACTCAATAGCCCTCGTAAGGTCGACTACCACTCCCAATGACCAGCTGTACTAGATCTGGGAACAGCCAAACCTATAAGTCTGGTATCAAAGAGTGGAGCACTCATACAGGACATCCTTGGTGTCTCAAGTCTAAGGACCAGATACACCACTAAGACTACGGAATTGCTGTCTGACAATAAGGCATCATCAACCATCCAGCATTCCGTAAGCGGATCAATCAGTGAACTCATTCTCCAATGAGCACCTGTACTGTATCCCTAGTGTCCCTACACGAGCAGCTATGAGACCAGCTGCATCCATCATATGGACGGGTATACAGCACACTAGTCTATCCGGTTATCATGATGTCCCTCTCGAGTAACTTATGACCGGGATTATTTAGGATGTGTGTTTAAAGGTGAATCGATCTCATTATCGTGATCTCATCACGATCCGATTCCCATTACACAAATCCAAGGACATCACAATATATGTATGCATTTATGCAATATTTATAAAGTAATATACGCCAAAATATAATAAGCAAAAAGATTCTGTATCAAGTCACACGTGCCATCATTCACGTGATTGGCTTGTTGGGCACTTATGACTAGCACTCCATTCAAGGTGTACACATACCCTGAATTCAACTTGCTATCATCGACATCAGACTGAAAACATGAGTCAGTTTAGCCTTCAACCTTAAGGCTATTACCTCCATATACTAGTAAAAGATCCTTATTCCTTCTCAAGTACTTAAGGATACACTTTACTGCTTTCCAGTGCTCCAAACCTGGATCCGCCTGATACCTGCTCGTGACACTCAGAGCATGCGCTGTATCAGGCCTAGTACATAGCATGGCATACATGATAGACCCTATTGCTGAGGCATAAGGTATCATATTCATGTTCGCCCTTTCTTCTGGAGTCTTTGAGGATATACTCGTAGAAAGCGATATCCCATGTCTCATCGGTATGAGACCTCTCTTGAAATTTTCCATGCCAAACCATTTGACAATGGTTTCTATGTACTTGGACTAGGACAAGCCAAGCATCCTCTTGGATCTATCTCTATAGATTCTAATCCTCAAGATATAGGATGCTTCTCCTAAGTCCTTCATGGAGAAGTGTCTAGATAACCAAGCCTTTACTATGGATAGCATTCCTACGTCATTCCCAATGATCAGGATGTCATCCACATATAACACTAAAAAGGTGATAGTGCTCCCACTTACCTTTCTGTACACACAAGGCTCATCTTCATTCTTAACGAAGTCATAAGATCTGATTGCCTCATCAAATCTTATGTTCCAACTTCGGGAAGCTTGCTTAGTCCATAAATGGATCTAAGCAAGCTACACACCTTATCTGGGCAGTTCTTGGACACGAATCCCTCAAGTTGCATCATATACACCTCCTCCTCGAGGTTCCCATTGACGAATGCGGTTTTCACATCCATCTGCCAAATCTCATAATCATAGTGTGCTGCAATAGCCAATAGAATTCTGATGGATTTTAGCATTGCTACGAGTGAGAAGGTTTCGTCGTAGTCAACACCTTGCCTTTGACGATACCCCTTAGCCACTAGCCTTGCTTTATAGGTCTCTACCTTTCCATCTACTCTGATCTTTTTCTTAAAGATCTACTTGCAACCGATGGGTACAATACCTTCGGGCGCATCAACTAGGTTCCAAACCTTATTAGAGTACATAGAATCCATCTCAGAATTCATGGCTTCTTGCCACTTCCCGGAGTCTATACTCATAATAGCCTCCTCGTAGGTCTGAGGATCAATATCCTCAACATCCTCTCCTCTAATATGTCCCACATATCCCTCAGAAGGATGGGATACTCTATCAGACCTGCGTAAAGTTGAAACTTGTGTATTTGGTACCTGAACAGACTCGGGCTGTAGAGTGGTGCTTGAGCTTGGTTCTCCAACCTCGCTCAACTCTATCATTCTCCCACTGTCTCCGCCAAGAATGTGTTCCTTCTCAAGGAACACTACTCTCTTAGCTACAAAGACCTTTTGGTCCTTGAGATGATAGAAATAATACCCACAAGTTTCCTTGGGGTATCCTACAAATTTGCACCGCTCTGTCCTTGATTCTAACTTATCGGGGTTGTGTCTTTTAACATGGGTAGGGCAGCCCCAAATCTTAACAATTTTAAGATCAGGCTTCTTCCCTTTCTATATCTCATATGGTGTAGACACTACCGACTTAGTTGGAACTCTGTTCAGAAGGTAAGTTGTAGTTTCTAGGGCATATCCCCAGAATGAGATGGGTAGGTCAACGAAACTAATCATGGATCGTACCATATCTAATAACGTACGATTTCTCCTTTCAGAGACACCATTGAGCTGAGGTGTATAAGAAGGTGTCCATTGGGATAATATCCCATGGTCCTTGAGGAATTGAGTAAACTCTGTACTTAAGTACTCACCTCCTCGATCTGATCGAAGAGTTTTGATACTCTTTCCAGTCTGGTTCTCCAGCTCATTCTTATACTCTCTGAATTTCTCAAAGGCCTCGGACTTGTACTTCATTAAGTACACATATCCATACCTTGAGAAATCATCAGTAAATATAATGAAGTAGGAGTAACCTCCAATGGCATGAGTTGACATGAGTCCACATACATCACTATGTATGAGTTCCAATAACTCAGTGGCTCTCTCTCTAGTTCCACTAAATGGAGAGTTGGTCAGTTTTCCACTAAGGCAAGGCTCGCAAGTTGCATATGACACATAGTCGAATGGATCTAGATATCCATCATTTAGCAACTTTTGAATCATTCCCTCATGGATATGACCTAGCCTACAATGCCATAGGTATGTACTATTCACCTCATCTCGTTTCCTCTTAGACACTTACATTCATGATATGTGGAGTAGTGTCTTGCATAAACAAACCTTTATGCAATATTCCTCTCGTCAATCTCCCCTCGGCTTTGCTAGATTTATAATAAATTGTAGATGTGATAAGCAATACTGGTATCCAATACCAATGCACTATCACAAAAATCTGACAATTGGAGATTGATCATGAATGTACCTGAAGCTTCTCCAAGCTTCTGATTCGGCCTTTCTGCAAGGTACTCTTTGCAGTTTCTCTTCTAGTGCTCATCTTTACCATAGTGGAAGCACTGGCCTTTGTCCTTTGTTGGGTCTTTCTTAGCAACCTTTGCTTTACCTGGTCTGCCCTTGCCCTTTCCCTTCTTAAGAGACCTTTCTGCTTTCCTTTTCTTTCTAGTTTCACCAGTGTAGAGAACTGGCTTCTCTTTCTTAATAGTACTCTCTGTCCCCCTCAACATATTGAGGAGCTCTAGGAGAGTCACCTCAAGCTTGTTCATATTAAAATTCATTATGAACTGTGAAAAGGAATCCGGTAGGGACTGAAGCACAATGTCCACACACAAGTTATCCTCTAGGACCATTCCTAGACCTATGAGTTTCTCTATCCACTCAATCATCTTTAGGACATGGTTCTAAACCGGTGTCCCCTCAGTCATCCTAGCACTAAAAAGGCTCTTGGATATCTCATATCGTTGAGTCCTTCCCTGTTCCTCAAACAATTTACGGACATATAGGAGAATGGATCTGGCATCCATCTTTTCATGTTGTCTCTATAACTCAGGAGTCATAGAGCCCAACATATAGCACTGAGCAAGAGTGGAGTCATCAATGTACTTCACGTAGCGAGTGATCTCATCCTCGTTTGCCCCTTCTTCGGGCGTAGGCATCACTGTATCAAGGACGTACATGATTTTCTCCGCTGTGAGAACAATTCTCAAGTTACAGAGCCAATCCGTATAATTTGGACCAGTGAGGCTGTTGACATCAAGTATGCCACATAAGGGATTTGAAAGCGACATTTTCTGAATAACATGCAGATTTTGCAAGAAATAAACTATCAAGATATGGACTTCTATCTTAATATACTCCCATTATTTTACTAACGAGTCACGCGACATCCTCAGCACGTGAAACGGAAGTCTCCGGCAGACTTTTAGTGGGGATCAGGATCCAATCAGCGTCTTAGTGTAACCTCGAGGGACTCGACCAATCACACTAAGCCTAAAAGGTAGGCAACTCTTGCCGATCACAACTCTTTGTGATTCCCGTCCTGTTCGGCCTCTGAATCACCATGGCCTCGAGGGACTCAACCAACCATGATGCTCGGTTAAGTCAACACCTTCGTTACAAGATGAGTCTGATTTGATGATATACCCTCGAGGGACTCGACCAAGCATATCACGCCCTCAGGTCACCGGTGACATCTCTATGTCGTAAGCAAGATAGCGAATCGCGATATAGGTGAGTCTCGAGGGACTTGACCAACTCAACCTACATCGGGAATCGGTTCATACTTATAATGGTGGAAGGCCACGTGGGTCAATCTAATTGTCTCACGTTTACCGACTTAATATTATCGAGAGATGTTTCTATGATTTGGTCTCCTAATATGGCATGTCACACATATACATATTTAATATATATCTAAATCGCATGCAAATATATATACATATCTAGTATGTGTATAAGTAATCACACCAGATGATCATGGACCACAACCTAATATGATTAGGCCCGAGCCAGTAGGCCTAATCACTCACATCAAGATCTATGTGTGCAACGGTGCATCTCCATGCCTTGTGATCGTCCATCTCGTCCTCATCGGTTCCGTCGACATCTTGATGCATCTTCATGCATCACGATCGTTTGTCTCGTGGGTCCCGCTATCGCTTCCACGCTCCCGCTGCGCCTCCTCATGTGATTACAACTTAATCATAGGCACGCAGGCCCGACAATAAACGAGAAATATAATGGAGGCTCGCAGACCTCAATAATAATAATCACAAGTACCCATATCACACGGTCCATGATCATCCGTCCACACATCATACATCACATGTATAAATAATCATTATAATGTAGGACTACTAGATAATAATAAAAATAATAATCAAATAAACTTTTTAATTAATTAATATTTTCTGAAATCAGGGACATATAGGGAATTTCTGAATTCATAAGGGTATTTTCATAATTTGGACAAAAGACAGAAAATGGAATTTGCAAATTCCGAGGGGCAAAACTGTCTTTTTTTAGAAAACCCTAATGCCCTACTCCCCTTTGCTGCCGCCGCCGCCACCCTGCTGGCAGCGGCTTGTGCGGCGGGGCGAGGGCGCTGCCCTCGCCCCCGCAGGCGCCGCCGCCTCCGCGGGCGGTTCTGCCGGCAGGGCAACGCCCGCAGGCGGTGCTGTCCCGCCGGGCGGCCGCCCCTATGGGGGGGGGGGGGGGTTTCGCCCGCGGGAGCAGCGGCGGCAGGCGCCGCTGCCCTGCGGCATCTCACCCCGCGAGCAGAGGCGCCCAATCTGCCCGCGGGCTGTCAGCCCCGCCGGACGCAAGCCTGCTGCAAGCAGGCCGCCGGCCAGCTGCTGCAGACACAGCCCCTGTGCTGCCCGCCTTCGGCTGCGCTGCACGCACGCAGATCGAGGGCAGCAACTATTGCTGCCCTTCCTTGTTTTTGCATCAACGATTTTGACGTCAAAATTCTTCCTAAACACAACACATGCAGTTCAAAACTAATCATTCGCACGAACAACCTGGCTCTGATACCACTGTTGGGAAATCTTGGGGGCGACATCACATGCGCAGCGGAAGAATAAGAAAACAAAATCCCCAATTCCCAAAGAGATGTTCGTCGTCGTGCGAAGATTGGTACGCAAAATCCGTGAAACTTAAAACTGCGTATAGAGTAGATTGTGTTACCTAGGGAGATCGTATATCCCTATTTCCTTGTAGATCCTTAGGAGAGGGTGAAGGAGGTCAAGCGTCCTCCTCTCTAGCGGTGATCCACACAGCAGGGTTACGACGACGCTCCTCAAAACTCCAAGCCTGCTCTGAGGTGGAGAGGGAGAGGAGAATAGGAAAGGCAAGCAAAGGCTCTAGCCTATGAGGCTTTGAATCCCTCCTATTTATAGAGATCCCCTATCAAACCCTAATGGGTCCTCCCCTAGTGGGTATTGGATCTGCATCCAATAAGACAAGGGCTCCGTCGGATATCTCATATCTGAACCTCTACTCATCGCAATGCCTACCATATGTGTGTGACCCTCTAGGCCCAATATCGAGCTGGCCGTGAGTCATACCTGCCAGAACTCCTTCTAACTCAGTGAATTATTATCTCTGTAATAATTCACTTGACTCATCGACTACGGAAGTACTAGGCCACTACGCCGTAGTCCCCAGACGATACAGGGGAATCTAATCCATTGGACTTGTCTGTCCTCAGTTACCGTGTACCTAAAGTCCCTCATCCATCTAATATCCCAGAGACTGTATATCGAGCATGGTGCTGTCAGACCCATACGGTTTCTACTCGAGTCTCGCTCTAATAGGATTCTCCCGGAGAACTCTTTCTCTCTCAACCCGAATAACCCTGGCCAGGGATTTGTCTGAGCAAGAACACATGGGATATTCCTCTCATGACGTCGAGAGTGGATGATCCTCTATCGACACTCAATAGCCCTCGTAAGGTCAACTACCACTCCCAATGACCAGCTATACTAGATCTGGGACAGCCAAACCTATAAGTCTGGTATCAAAGAGTGGAGCACTCATACAGGACATTCTTGGTGTCTCAAGTCTAAGGACCAGATACACCACTAGGACTACGGAATCGCTATCTGACAATAAGGCATCATAACCATCCAGCATTCCGTAAGCGGATCAATCAGTGAACTCATTCTCCAATGAGCACCTGTACTGTATCCCTAGTGTCCCTACACGAGCAGTTATGAGACCAGCTGCATCCATCATATGGACGGACGGGTATACAGCACACCAGTCTGTCCGGTTATCACGATGTCCCTCTCGAGTAACCTATGACCGGGATTATTTAGGATATGTGTTTGAAGGTGAATTGATCTCATTATCGTGATCTCATCATGATCCGATTCCCATTGCACAAATCCAAGGACATCACAATATATATATATATATATATATATATATATATATATATATATATATATATATATATATATATATATATATATATATATATATATATATATATATATATATATATATATATATATATGCACATATGGAATAGTTATAAAGTGATATACGCCAAAATATAATAAGCAAAAAGATTCTGTATCAAGTCACACGTGCCATCACTCACGTGATTGGTTTGCTAGGCACCTATGACTAGCATAAAGCAGTGAAAGGCTAGAAGATTTTTGAGCTAATCTTTGTTGGATGATAGGTTTTTGTTATATAGTATACTTTACTTCTGATGTAATATTAAGGATCTATTGATACTTATGTATTGTAAAAGTTTAACGGACCGCTCATATGTTTGGAATGATAAGTTTAAGTTGTATAAGGATAAGAACCCATGGTAAATAATTATCGTTTTTGTGATTGTATATATTTCTATGATTTTGGATTTGTGTTGTGGTTGATGTTTAGTTGAGTTGCTTTTAGATTTTGTGAATATTGATTTTGAATGATTCTTAGTATCCTCAAATTGTTAGATTGGATCCGGGATTGAATTGATGATGAATTATAATATTATTGATTTTAGACAGGGTCACACCTCCTGAATATGAAAACTCTGGGGGGCGTGACAGAGCCAAGGCGAGCTTCACCAAAGCGTCGGCTTGTGCGTTCTACGCCCGTGGCACCCTTGTTATGGCGAAGCGTTGGGCAACCAACGAGTTTCTTTGCCTCAGATAGGTATTTTGTCATGGTAGCATCCCTAGCCTTATAGTCTCCATTGATGTGGCCAACCACTAGCTGGGAGTTGGTGAAGACTTCGAGGCCTTTGACTTGTAGCTCGAGGGCCAGCTTGAGGTCGGATAGGAGCGCTTTGTATTCGGCCTCGTTGTTGGTAGCCTTAAACTCGAAGCAGAGTGCGTGACTGAACGTTCGACCATCGGGGCTTTTGAGGATGAGGCCAGCCCTCCTTTGCGTTTGCCGAGCCGTCGACGTGTAGGGTCCATTGTTGCTCGACATGTTTGCCATCGCTATTGCCGAGGGGAGTCAATTCTGAGATGAAGTCGACCACCGCCTGGGCCTTGATGGCCGTCCTCGGGACATATTGTATGTCGAATTCCTCGAGTTCAACCGACCACTTAAGCATTCGTCCGAACATGTCGAATTTGCACAAGATTTGTTGCAATGGCTGGTCGGTTATTACTTTGATAGGGTGGGCCTGGAAGTAGGGTCGTAGCTTTTTGGCTGTCTGAACGAGTGCTAACGCCAGTTTCTCTATCGATTGATACCTCACTTCAGGCCCACTTTGGATGTGTCTCACGTAGTAGATCGACTGTTGCACTCCGGAATCTTCTCGGGTTAGGACTGAACTGATGGTGTGCTCGAAAGCTGCGAGGTGGAGGCTGAGCGGTTCTCCTAAGGAGACCGAAGCGAGTCGGGGTAGGTGCGCTAGGTGCTCCTTCAGTCGGCCAAAAGCCTCTTGACTTTATAAGGTCCATTCAAAGTTCTTCGGGCTCTTCAGGATGCGAAAAAAGGCCGACTAAGACAAGAACCGAGCTAGAGCAGCGAGTTATTGAATCTCAAATTTTGATCATGAAACCAATTGATAAGTATTTATGAATTGATCTGCATTTTGAGTGACGTGGGATGCTTCGATTAGGATGAGACAATTAAAGCAGGAAGAATCATGTTGGGCTAGTGGAACATGTCAGAAGATTGGACGTCTAGCCGGAGGATTGGATGACGTATCGACAAAAGGCTTTGGGCCATGGTTTCGAGCATCGGGCTAAGAAGAGCAAAAATTGCGCCAAGGATATCAGAGTTACGAAGGTCAATTGGCCGATTGGGCAATAGGCCGCAAGAGAGGACGATGCATCGAAGAATCGAACGAAGTATTGATGGACAAATGACATGCTGGACTATATGATTCATGTTTAGTAATAATTGTCTAGATCGAAGTGTGTTTTTACATGTGCAGGATTAACCACGATAGCAAGGCATAAAACAAAATGAAGTCCCGGAGTCAAGAACGTGATTTCATTGGGAGTTTGAGAGTTCATCGGAAGTCCGGACGCTCATCAGAAGTTCTGTCAGAATTGATCAAGAAGTCCCGGAGCTTGCCAAAGAAGCTTATCGGAACTTGCCGAGAGTCCGCTAGAACATTGCCGAGAGATCGTCAAAAGTTCATCGGAAGATCGCCGGAAGCTCGTCGGAATAAACCTAGACTTACAGACTTTGTTTAACTTAGTAAATATCTTAAAATTTATAGTTAGCACATAATAGGGATTAGAATTGAGCCAATCCAATTAGGGTATAGTTGGGCCAAGAGAAAGGCCCAAATAGTGACCAAATAGGTGAAACTATCGTGGCATAGTCTCCGAGATTGTGTCAGGCGGTGGTACCACCAGTCTGGGTGGTGGTACTGCCCAGACTCAGTCTCTGAGACTGTCTGGGCAGTGGTACCATCCAGTGTCAGGCCGTAGGCGATGGTACTGCTCGTACCTTAAAATTTCGAGGGTTTGAATTTTGGGCTCCAAATTTGGATACTCATGATATTATGTTGATTCATACAAATGAGAAGCTAAGATCATGCATGGTAGGATGTAATATAATTTTACATTTTGATACCATCATGATTTAAATTATTTATGATTTGGAATGATGCATGCAATACTATGATTTGTTGCTAAAATGATGTATCATGAATGCTTGAGTATCATATATGATATGTCATAGTGATGATTTATTTTTGGTCTTATGCATGAAGTAAGGATGAAATATAAGGTTTTGAAATTGTGCATGTTTTAATTTGAAACTATAATGATGCACAAACATATTGAAATAAGATTGATATTTTACCTTTGTCATAATTTAAAAATTATTGTAAAGGAAAAAATAATTACAAAATTATATTCTTCCATTCTTTTTGACAATGACAAAGGGAGAGATGAAATTTGCTAGCTTGCATAATTCAAGAAGCAAATCACGCTAGCTTGCACATCGCAACAAGAGGCAAAACTTGCTAGCTTGCTCATCTCAAAAGATACAAAAATTTTTCCAACCTTCGTATATGTGTAAAATTTGCTAGCTTGCATGTTCCAAAACTATGTAAAACTTACTAAATTTGCTAGCTTGCAAATTGCATGAAGAAAGAACATGCTATCTTGAACATCACCAAAAATTGCTAGCTTGCCTAAGAAGTAAAAATGCAAACTTAGCAATCATGCACATCTTTAAAATTAAATAATGATTTGGTGATTATGCATGTTGTAAAGTGATGAAAAAGTTTGCTAGCTTATATGTTGTAAAACTTGTATATCTCAAACACTTGATAGTCGCACTTCTTTTTGTTGATGACAAAGGGGGAGAAGTTATGATGACAATCATGCATGGAATGATATATTAAAATTTTAATTATGCATGATTTTATGATGATATGATTAAATTGCTTTAACTTGAATTCAACTTGAATTTAAGGTTCTATCAATATGACAATCATGCAAATAATGATGTATTGAAAATTTGATTATGCATGATTTTATGATGACATGATTAAATTGCTTTGACTTGAATTCAACTTGAATTCAAGGTTCTATCAATATGACATATTGATAGGGGGAGTTAAGGTTAACTCCGTCATCAATTGGTTGTCATCATCAAAAAAGGGGAGATTGTTGAATCTCAGATTTTGATGATGAAACCAATTGATGTGTTTATGATCTAATCTGCGTTTAAAGTGACACAGGAAGCTTCAATCAGGGAGAGACAATTAAAGCAGGAAGAATCATGTTGTGTCAGAGTGGAACATGTAAGAAGATTGGATGTCGAGCCGAAGGATCGGTCGATATATCGGCAGAAGGCTTCGGGCCATAGGTTCGGGCATTGGGCCAAGAAGAGTGAAAATTACGTCAAGAAAATCAGAGTTGCGGAGGTCAACTGGCTGATTGAGCAATAGGCCGCAAGAGAGGATGATGCGCCGAAGAATCGAACGAAGCATCGATGAACCAATGACATGCCGGGCAACATTTGATTCAAGCTTTGTAATAATTATCTAGATCGAAGTAGGTTTGAAGTATGTAGGATTAACTACGATAGCGATTAAGACAAAATAAAGTCTCGGAGTCAAGGAGACTTTGTTGGTAGTTCGAGAGTTCGTCAGAAGTCCAAACGTTCGTCAGAAGTTCTATCGGAATTGACCGAGAAGTCTAGGAGCTTGCCAAAGAAGCTCGTCGGAACTCATCAAGAAGATTGTCGTGAAGTCTAAGAGCTTGCCGGGAGTCCACTGGAACATTGCCGAGAGATCGTCGGAAGTTTATCGGAAGATCGCCAGAAGAAACATAGACTTACCAGACTTATTTAGCTTAGTGTATACCTTAAAATTCGTAGTTAGCACATAATTGAGTTGGAATTGGGCCAACTCAATAAGGGGCCAATTTGGCCCAAGTTTAGGATGTGTTGGGCCAAGTGAAAAGGCCTAAACAGTGACTCAATAGGTGAAATCATCGTGACATAATCTCCAAGACTATGTCAGGCAGTGGTACCGTCGGTCTGGGTGGTGGTATCGCCTAGACTCAATCTCCGAGACTGTCAGGCTGTGGTACCGCCAAAACATAGTCTTCTAGCTAGTGGTACCACTAGACTGGGTGATGGTACCACCCAGTATCAGTGCTACAAGCGGTGTACCTCCCAACACAAGCGATGGTACCACCAGTACATTGAAAACCGGGGATGAGACATTTTTAGGCTATAAGTTTGAATCCACTTGAGGCCTATAAATACCCCTCTCGTCCTTAGTTAACATAAACAAGCACAAAGAGCTTAAAAGTGGAAAAATACTATTACAATCACTTGACATATCTCCTCCTGTAGTTCCAAGTTAAGAATTTTGTTTAGGGAGGAGTGAGTGCTTGTAAAAGGTTATCTCCTAAACCTGTGAAAATGAGAAGAGAGCTATAAAAGGATAGTTAATCTTCGCTCATTGAAAGAAGATCGTTAGTGGATGTTGGTAGCCTCGACGGAAGAGTAATCGATGGAGTGGATGTAGGTCACGACGACCGAACTACTATAAAACTTGATATGCATTTTTATTCTTGCAATTTATCTTTACTGCAAACTACTTTACCTACTTACTGCTTTCACTACGTTTACGAACGAGATTTGAAGTTATCTTTCCGAGATCGATTTTAATCAAAATAAAGAAATTTTAAAATCGATGATTTTATCCGCTGCACTAATTCATCCTGCCAGTGCCCACTCGATCCTAATAAAAATATGGTGTTATTAGTTGATCTTTAAAAGCTTTGGAGGTGAATTTACCACTTTGATATAAGTTGGTTTTGATGTAGAAGTCATTTTCATTCTTCACAAAAGTTTTAAACTTCTTATATACTAAAACCTTCTCCTTTTATTTTTTAAAAATAAATCTAAAATTTTCTTATATAATCATTACTAAAAGTTAGAAAATAACAATGCTTACCTGGAGCAACAAAACCACAAACATTGGTGTGAATAAGTTGACTTTTTTGCTTTAAAGTTTATCACATGTGAAAAGTTTCTTCTTAATTAATGTACCCTTCGTATTAAGTATTATATATAGAAAAGGTCATTCACCATCTTCTTAGTTAATAATATATTATCTTCAAAGTTCTAGTATCCAAGTCTCAAGTATCATCTATGAGGAATCCTTCACATAAATATTTAAATATTATATCATATCATGGTTAATATTTAAAATAAATAATTTATTTTTTGATATCACTTCAGCAATTAAGTGATTTATGTTACCTCTAAGAGAGAGTTATTTGTCTTTTCATATATTTGAAAGAAATTGATGACTTTCATATTTAAGAAGAATGAAGATGTTATCTTTTTTATCTCTCGTTGGTACTTTTGAGGAGTCTATAAAATAGACTTTTCCTTTCATTTGTTCTATCCAACTCCATGAACATATTTTTGTAACCACACGTATGTTTGCTAGCTCCGATGTTCAAGTATCACTTGTCGTATACGATGATATCTTCTTCTGCTAGCAACAAAAGAGATTTTTTTTATTTTTAATATAGTTAGTATTTTTATTAATTTGATTATTTTTGTTATAATAGCATTAAGAAGCATAATAACCATATTTGTTTTGTAAGAATATAATTAAATTTTGGAACGATTATATCTTTGGGCTTTTGCATCTTATTTTTCTTATTCTTATTTTGAACTTTGGTTTTTCTCATTATTTTTTCTCTTTTTCCTTGGCCATGTCCTCTAGCACGACCATAACCTCTTCCACATCTTCGGTCTCTTGCATAACTACAATCACTAGAGCTATTATTCTTTTTTTTCAAAGTGAGTTTTGTTTGGAGGATTTGTTCCATTGCATCCCATTTTTTTTTTAACTAAACATTCATATGTTTGCAAAGAATTCATTAGATTATCAATATTTATTTAGTTTAAATCCTTTGATTCTTGAATAGAGATCATGATAAAATTGAACTTCTAATATAGTGATAGAAATACCATTTCGATCACACGACCATCTTCTAAATTCTCATCAGTTGTTTTGGTTGATTGACAATGATGAGAACTTTTGTAAAATAATTTGAAATAGTCTTAGACTTATTCATTTGTAAAGTTTGAATGGGCTGGCAGTGATTGAAGTTACAATTTTCTCACATTCTCAACTATTTTGAAAAAAAATTGAAGAATCACCTAAGCATCTTCGGAGGTGTTTGCGGTAACTTTCTCAAAGTTGCTTTTGTGTAACTCTCAGTGAATGAGGAATAATATCTTCCTATCCTTCTTCCTTATATCTAATCTCTTTGGCTCATCGTCATAAGGGTGACGTTTGATAAGGCATATTTTAGTCCCTAGATAAGTCACCACCGATGTCACACGCACGTCCCAACCAATATCAGAATCCGATGCCACACGCCATCAGAACCCCATGACGCATGCCAAGTCGGGTTTCGTACCAAGACACTATGCGACACGACTATCCCGAAGAGCTTAGGGTGGTGCCGTCTAACGCCGCTTAGGCATCCCCCAAGACGCCAACTCGTCAGAAAGGCTGTCCCATCCCGCAAGGGTCAGCAGCCACACCAAACCGACGCACAATCGACCCTTGCACAATAGTATATAAACCCTTGGCCGATGCCCAACCGGGGGGGAAAAAGATATTAAAAAAAAAACACTCTACGGACTTACTCGTCGGAGGGGCCAAAGTCAGGAAGCACTCGACGAAGGCCATTTTCGCAGGAAAGCGGTCGCCCATGACCAGCGAGCATCTCAACCCGGGAATCGCCATCCAATGTATAAGGACGAGCCGCTAACCATCCCGGAGATGGAGAGACGTGACCCATCATAGACGGTGCCCGGAGCGGCAGACCGAGGAACGCTGATCAACACCCCATCGCGAAGGCCCGGTCGACCTCACTAGCCCAGCTCTTGCCTAAGCCACTCTAGAACGTCCACCAGTGAGCGACGAGTGTCTCAACCCAAGAGACACCTTCCACCACGAAAAGGAGAGTGGCGAGTCGGCCCTGATCTCGACCAATGCCAACCAGCACTCCTTCCCGAGGGCACGACCACCTCATCATCCAACTCACTTTACAAGGAGCTCCCAACATCGACCCATGGACCCAACCGTACTGACTCATCAACCACGGTACTTTTGTTCACTAACATTTTGGCGCTAGAAGGAGGGCCCGATGTTGCAGGAGCATTTGGCAGGAGTTCTCCTCGAGGAAGAACCACCGACCAGCCTCCATTCCGTC
The DNA here is from genome assembly GCF_036884655.1 of Musa acuminata AAA Group. Classification (NCBI taxonomy): domain Eukaryota; kingdom Viridiplantae; phylum Streptophyta; class Magnoliopsida; order Zingiberales; family Musaceae; genus Musa; species Musa acuminata. The sequence goes on from NC_088349.1 coordinate 18,394,656, forward strand.
GAACCTGAAAGTTAGGCCCTCCCCGCCCCCGGAGATGGGGGGATCCCAGCTTCGACGCCAGATCGCTACTAGCGCCTGTTCAACGACCCGGGGTTGTCACCCCCGGGGCTCACAACAAGGCCCTCGGTTGTGATGCTCGAGGCGTTCCTTCACCTAACCAAGCAAGTGCAGGCCATGGCAGGCATGATGCAGATGCTTGCTCCGATCATTCCTCAGATCATGTGGCTAGCAACACCCCCGATCGACCTGACCCGGAAGCGGTCGAGCGAGGAGCAAGTCGGGACCGGAGAAGCCCGAGAGCAAGCAACGAACCCGAGAGGTCCACCCGGGTAGAATATACCCACACCCTGCCGAGTCACGCTACCTCATCTCGAGCCTGACACTATATCATTCGACTCGACAGACGACTCGCTTAAGGCCCAACCGTCTCGAGTCAACCAACGCTTGGATGCGTTCCAGTGTGAGTTTCAAAAATTGTGGAGCGAGTCTGGCGAAGGTGGCTCGGGCGGGTCTCCTTTCACTCAGGAAGTATAGGACAAGCCAGTACCCCTCAACTTCAGGCTGTCGACATTGGAGACATATGATGGCAGCTCCGATCCCATGGAGCACATCTCCATATTCCGAGCTCAGATGACCCTCTATGATACCTCTGATGCATTGATGTGCCAGGTATTTTCGACCACTCTAAGGGGATCGGCACGAGCATGGTTCAGCCCGCTATGCTAGTCCTCAACTCATCCTTCGACCAACTCGCCGGGGAGTTCGAGCAGAACTTCCTCGCCAGCGCGCGACCTAGGCCTTCCATGGCCACCTTGCTCGTGCTATCCCAGCATGAAGACGAGTTGCTCTCTCAGTTCGTGACACGTTTTGCCATCGAGATCCAGGGATTTTCGAATGCTCACCCCTCTCTAATCTTGCAGGCCTTTCTGATGGGTTTGAAGCCTTCGAGGTTCTTCTAGTCATTGATCAAGAAGCCGCCCATGACCATCTCCGAAATGCTCCAGCGCGCCAACCAATATGTCGCTGCTGAAGCGTTGGTGGCGGGGAGGCGCATAGAGCGCAAGAGGCCTAGGGCAGAACTATTTTGGGGAATGACCTCAGCAGCCCCGGCACCACCCCGCCGAGGGCCCGACCGACAAGAGCTACCGCTCCCGAGGCCCCCGCCTCTCCCCCTGAATACGTCCTGTACTGAGATCTTCCTCCAAATCAGGGAAACGGGTCTCTTGTGACAACCTCATCCTATGAAGGCCACTCACAAAGATCGGTCCAAATATTGTAGGTTCCACCAGGACTACGGTCATGACACGGAGGACTGCCATGACCTCCATAATCAAATAGTGGCACTGATCCGGAGAGGCCACCTCGGATGCTACCTCAAATCTCGGGAAGTGACTTCACGCCCTAGGGGACTCGTTGAGAGAAAAATCGATGTCATCTCTAGGGGACCAGTGGTCGACGGTAGCAGCTCTACGGCGAGAAAGGCCTATGCCCACAGCACGGTCGAGAAATGTCCCCGGCCCGAGCTCAAGCTTGAAATCACCTTTAGGGCGGGGGAAGCCGAGTGATCCCATCATGATGACGCTCTAGTAATCTCCATCTAGATCGCCAACGCTCGAGTCAAGAGGGTGATAGCTGACACCAAGAGTTCCACCGATGTTCTTTACCTTGACGCCTTCAAGAGGCTCGGCTTGACTGAGGGAGACTTACCCCTATGGCGTCAGCACTCACAGGATTCACAGGGGATTCCATCTCCCCACTCGGGACCATGGTCCTCCCCATCACCATTGGGGAGGAGCCGAGAGCAAAGACAATAATGACCACCTTCATGGTAGTCGATCTGCCCTCGGCCTACAACGTCATCCTCCGACCGACACTCAACAAGATAAAGGCGATAGTTTCCACCTACCACAGGACCATCAAGTTCCTGACTTCGGCAGGGATTGGGGAGGCCTGAAGTGACCTAGGGGAGTTAAGGCGATGCTACCTCACCACGGTTACTCTCCCAAGAAAGTTGCACCCAACTCAGGTTCCCGATCCCCATGAAGAACCCATAACATAAATGCCGCTGGAGCCTCCCAAGCCACTCATCGAGGTACCCTTCAAAACGAGCTGACCCGACCTAACCGTCAAGGTCGGAACCAAGCTCCTCAAAGCAGATCAGCTCCACCTCATTGATTTCCTGAGGAAGAACGCCGACATGTTCGCGTGGTCCCCAAAGGAGATGCTCGAGATCGACTTAGAGCCTAGCACCGACTCAACATTGACCCCAAGGCTCGGCCAGTAAGACAAAGACCAAAGAAGTTCACCCCCAACCGATAGAAGGCAATCAGTGATGAGGTCGATCGCCTTATAAAGGCCAGATTCATTACTGAGGTTCAATACCCCCAGTGGCTGTCGAATGTAGTCCTCGTTAAGAAACCTAATGGAAGCTAGAGGATGTGTGTTAATTACACCGATCTCAACCGGGCATGCCCCAAAGACTACTATCTGCTCCCCAGGATAGACTAATTAGTCGACGCCACCGTGGGCCACGAACTCCTTACGTTCATGGACGGATTCTTGGGCTACAACCAAATCCGGATGGTAACCCAAGATCAAGAAGGCACTGCCTTCATCACTGATTGAGGGGTGTATTGTTACAAGGTGATGCCCTTCGGCCTGAAGAATGCTTGGGCGACTTACCAAAGAATGGTCGACAAACTTTTCAAGCACCAGCTCGGGAGGAATATGGAGGTATACGTAGATGACATGATTGTAAAGAGCAAGGCCACAAGCACACACCTGGCCGACCTGGTGGAAACATTCCAAACGGTCAGGCAGTTCAACATGCGCCTGAACCCTGCGCAGTGCATCTTCGGGGTCAGCTTGGGGAGGTTCCTCGGCTTTATCATTCACCAGCGGGGGATTGATGCCAACCCAGAAAAGGTGCGAGCCATAACCGAGATGCACTCCCCCCGCTCGGTCAAAGAGGTGCAGCGACTTGCCGGGAGATTAGCAGTGCTCAGCAGGTTCGTGTCGCGTTCAGGCGATAAGTGCCTCCCCTTCTTTCGGGCTCTGCGATGGCCCAACAACTTTACATGGACGCCGGAATGTGAGGAAGCCTTCGAAAAGTTGAAGGCGTACCTCGCCCGCTTGCCTTGACTCACCTCGCCCGAGCCGGGTGAAACCCTTGGTCTCTACTTGGCGGCCTCGGCACAAGCCGTTAGCTTGGTGTTAGTTCGGGAGGTGCCACCAGTGCAGCAACCCATACATTATGTCGGTGATACCCTCGGCGGGCCCAAGGCACGGTACTCCCCGATCAAGAAGCTAGCTCTCGCTCTTATCAAGACGGCTCGAAAGTTGCGGCCCTACTTCCAAGCCCATACAATCAAAGTAATCACCGACCAACCACTGCGACAGGTCCTTTCCAACTTTGATGCATCAGGTCAACTGCTGCGATGGTCGGTCGAGATCAGCGAATTCGATATTCAGTACTCCCCCAGGACTGCCATCAAAGCTCAGGCGCTAACTGATTTCATTTCTGAGCTAACTCTTGAAGACCATGCTGTGGGGTAGGAGAACAATCAGAACACGTGGACCCTGCAGATGGATGGCTCGTCCACTATCAGAGTGGCTGGGGTCGGGCTTATCCTCAAAGGCTCGTTAAGAGAAACCTATGAGAGGTCGCTCCAATTATAATTCCGAGCCACTAACAACGAGGCTGAGTACGAGGCGCTGCTCCACAGCCTACGCCTCGCTCTGGAGATGCATGTAGATGACCTTGAGGTCTTCAACGACTCCCAGCTGGTGACGGGGGATGTCAATGGGAGCTATGAGGCCCGGGGCCCAACGATGGCATTGTACCTGATGGAGGCAAAACGACTCGCCCACCGCTTCAACCACCTTTCAATCGCCAGAATACCTCAGGCGCAGAATGTGCGGGCTGACGCGTTGGCCAGATCATCCTCCACTTGTAGCCCGGGGTCAGCCCCAGTGACTGAGTCCGTAGCAACACCAACGGTAATGACTCACAAGGTCGCCAAAATGAATTTACCACCGAGCTGGATAGAGGAGATCCTCCGCTACAAAGCGGGCGGAGAGGAGCCCGACAACCCGGTGGCTACGAGACAGTTAAGGCAAACTCAAGCCTGGTATTGCATCATCAGCGGAAAGTTATACCGAACGGCCTTCTCTCAACCCCTCCTACACTGCCTTGCGCCATCAGAAGCCGAGACGGTCCTCGCCAAGCTCCATGAGGGGAATTGTGGAGAGCACATCGGGGGATGAACCTTGGCCTTTAAGACTCTCCGGCAAGGGTACTATTGGCCAACCATGTGCCAGGATGCCATGTGCCTGGGTGGACGAGCTTCCTAGCGTCCTGTGGTCAATGCGAACGACTCCCAAAATTGCCTCGGGGGAGTCTCCGTTTAGCCTGGCATTCGGGACCGAGGCTGTCCTTCCGCCCGAGATGTTATTCCTGACCTTGGGCACCTCCAATTACGAGCAAGGAGACTCCGAGAAGGGACTCCGAGCAAACCTGGATATCCTTAAGGAAAGGAGAGCCAAGGCACATCTGCGGGCCTTAGCAGACAAGAAGGCGGTAGCTCAGATATACAACCGAAAGGTCCGACCGCGGTCGATCAAGGTCAAGGACCTCATCCTCCGAAGAGCAGAGGTGAGCGACCTGACCCGAGCAAGGGGAAAGCTCGCACCGAACTGGGAAGGCCCCTATCGAGTCTATGATGTGGTCCAAGAGGGGACCTACCAACTCGAGACTATGGAGGGAAGTCCCCTGCTGAGAACATGGAATGCGACAAACTTGAAGAAATTCTACCCATAAAGGAGGCTGGTCAGGACGTAGAGAAGATATACGAGGCCCACGCACCCACAGTTGGGGAGAAGAGCAAGTTAGAATTTCAAAATAAAAGTGCTTCTTGAGGATAGAGGAGATACACATGGCGGTCGGGCGGTACGATCCCAAACCCGACCAGAACAAAAGAAAAAAGGAAAGGGGGCACAGCCCCTAGCTAGGAGAGGGGGGGGGGGGGGGGTCTCAGGCCCACATCATCGAAGGGGACGTTCGCTGGCATGTCGATGTCCTGATCCGCCTGGTTGTCAACAAACGGGTCCGACTCCAGCTCCAGGTCTGGGTACTTCGCCCGGAAGCGAGCCCAGGACACCTGGTACCCATACTTGTACGTGACCCGGCTCGACCTCACCAAGCCACGCTCAAACCCGATGGACGCTTTGTACCCAGCGATTGCCTCCTCGACCCTCTTGGGCAACCCCAACTGCTCCTCCTTCAGGGCCTCCTCGGCATCCCAGGCCATGGACTTAGCGGTCTCGACATCTTGGGAAAGGGTCAGCAGCTCGTCATCCAACGATTGGATGTGCGACTAGCTTTCTTCCAGCTCGGTCTTCAAATGAGCCACCTCCTCACCCAGTGCCATGATGCGCTCTTCGGTCATGGCAACGACCTCTAGCCCCCCTAGCTTGCAGCTCCAGGTTCTCCAGCCGGAGGGCGGCGTCGATCTCCAACTGGCGCCCGATCACCCACCTGGCGTCGAGGACCCGGTCGATCAGCGCCATACCATAGTGCTGGCTCTGCATGAGGATCCATGTCAGCACCCAAGCAAGAGGGGATCGGGTAGGGAAAAGAAGCCACCACTTACCCAGACGAGCGATTTGGCCGCCCGCTCTTCCAGCACTTCGGAGGTGGAGCTGTAGAGGTCCTTACCCAAGGCTGGGTGCAGCGCCCCTCGGATGAACTCCTGGGTAGTTGTCCCATCTCCCCAGAGGCAACTGTCGACCTTGAGGGACGGCCAATGAGCGGCGTAGGGGGCCCCCGACTCCCCAATCGGAAGATCAGCCATATTCTGGGCCTGGTACTGTCCACCATCGGCCCAAGAATAGATGGGCACATCGGCGCCCTCTTGGAAGGGTCACTACCGGACGACCCGGCTGACCCTTTCCCCTTCACACTCCCCGAGCCGTCCCCTTGGGCAATGGCCCCGTGCAATTCCAGGGAGGCACTCGAGTGGGTGGCCTGGCCAGCAGGCTTCTTCCGAGCCACCATCTTCGTCTTCTTAAGAGGGTGCCCCGATGCTGGAGATGCCGGTGCCCTCTTCGGCGTGCCCTCCAGCAGGACAACCCCCCCTCTGGGACCCTCCCCATCCCGAGACGGGGGCTCGACGACCTTAGCACTGGCTGTCTTCTTCATCGATCGTAGGTCCACTATTTCTGCACAAATAGGCAGCGATCAGATGGTTTGGGATGAGCGAACAAGCCATCATATGCGAATGGCCATACCCTCGATGGCGGGGCTCAACTCCGCTTCGACCATCCACTCCTCGGTCATCTCCTTAATTGCCCAAGAAGAGGACAGGATGCTTCTCAGACGATCCATGACCACTATGTCTCCATCAGAGAGCGATGGGGGGGGGGGCATTATTGATGGTTCGAAAGGCCCACCCGGTGCTTAAGCCCCACTCTTGATCACTACTAATATAGAAGAAATGCCTCTTCCAACCTTTGTTGTTGGAGGGCGCACCGCTAATCTTGAAACTGCTACAAGCGGTCAAGTAATACTTGCCTGGCCCCATGCCCAAGCGGAAGCAAGCCAGAAAGAGGGCCCGGGATGGCTCAATCCCAGCTCCCCGACACTCCCAAATGAAGGCCACTAGGTAGCGCCATGAATTTAACGACACCTGGGATGGTGAGATCCCCCAAAAGCAAAGACAATCACTGATGATAGGGTGCACCAAGAACTGTAACCCTGCCTCAAGCGACCCCACGGTTAACTTGAACCCATCGGGAAATCGATCGTACGGCCATTGCCCAGGCCAAGGAGCATGCAGGTTGTAACACTCCGGGATGCAGTAACGATCCCGGAGCACTCTCAAAAGGTCCTCGGTTACCACAGAGTCCACATCATGCCACGACTTGAGAGCCTCAAGGGCAGCCGAACTCTCTGAGGCCTCCGAGGAGGCGCTGCCTGAAGACACACACACCACCTCGTCCCGGGAACTCCCCGAAGGAGAAGGAGAAGGGGATGGGGAAGGAGAAGAAGACGAAGATGAAGAAGAGGACGAAAACGAAGATAGAGACATCCCGACCTCAAAGTTGCAAAAAGAAGCCGGGGCACGGGATGAGGGATTGAAGCAAAGAGGACGATAGAGTTGCAAGAAAGGAGCAGAGGCGCGGGACGGAAGACTGATGGCAAAGGTGAGGGCAACCACCCTGGATGGGGTTTATAAAAGATGGGTTGCCCATGGTGAGGCGGCGATTGGGGCTTCCCGAAGAGAGGAATAGTCGCAGCATTTAAGACCCGTCACAACCCCTCGGATCTGCTAGATTCGCCCACCTCGGAGCTCCCGCCGGAGGTATCCCGTCACCCGAGACCCCCTGCCAAAGTCTATTCAAAACAAAATTTCCCGCTAGGCCCCGTGACGATCCACTCGGCCCGCCACGTGGCATGACGACGTCCTGGTATAAATCGATGTTTAGGTACGCTCCAGATCACTCCCGACTTACGACTCGTCGGCATCGAAACTGGAACTGAGCTTAGTCACTCAACCCCCAGGTTCGTTTCTTGCCCGGGTTGCTCCAGATCACTCCCGACTTGTGACCTGTCAACACCGAAACCAGAACCAAGCTTAGTCACTCGACCCCTAGGTTCGTTTCTTGCCCGGGTCGCTCCAGATCACTCCCAACTTGCGACCCGTCAGCACCGAAATCAGAACTAAGCTTAGTCACTCGACCTCCAGGTTCGTTTCTTGCTCGGGTCGCTCCAGATCGCTCCCGACTTGCGACCAGTCGGCATCGAAACCGGAACCGAGCTTAGTCATTCGGCCCCCAGGTTCGTTTCTTGCTCGGGTCACTCCAGATCGCTCTCGACTTGCGACCCTTCGGCACCGAAATCGAAACCGAGCTTGGTCACTCGGCCCCCAAGTTCGTTTCTTGCCCGGGTCGCTCCATATCGCTCCCGACTTGCGACCCGTTGGCACCGAAATTAGAACCGAGCTTAGTCACTCAGCCCCCAGGTTCGTTTCTTGCTCGGGTCGCTCCAGATCGCTCTCGACTTATGACCCGTCGGCACCGAAATCGGAACCGAGCTTAGTCACTCAGGCCCCAGGTACATTTCTTGCCCGGGTCACTCCAGATCGCTCCATACTTGCAATCCATCAGCACCGAAACCGGAACCGAGCTTAGTCACTCGGCCCCCAGGTTCATTTCTTGTCCGGGTCATTCCAGATCGCTCCCGACTTGCGACCTATCGGCACCGAAACCGGAACCGAGCTTAGTCACTCGGCCCCTAGGTTCGTTTCTTACCCGGGTCGCTCCAGATCACCCCCGACCTGCAACTCGTCGGCACCAAAACCGGAACCAGACTCGATCACTCGGCCCATAGGCTCGATCCAACGCCCAAGCCACACCTCACGGCCAATCTGATGCCCGAATCACGTCTCGATCGATCCAGTGCCCGAATCACCGGCCTAGTCCATTATCCAAGTCGCTCCACGTCGACCCCCGACTCGCTGCCTATCAAGTCTCTAAACCGAGCCGCTCCGACTCACTCGCCGGCTTGCAAACTTAGTAGTCGTAACTCCGAGTTGTGCGAAACCTGTCATCTGAACTGAGACACGTCGGGTGCGCCATGCAGTTCTCACCTCGCCAGTTTCAATACTTTGGTTTCATCTCATCTGACCCCTATCGTTCGATCAGCAGGGTTAGTCCTGCCCGAATCACGGGGCACCGCCCCTCTAAATTGCCCCCCGACGAGTCAATCCAGCTTTCCCGCGGGCAACCAACACAATCGCATCATTCGGACCCAAGCATGCCTCCCGGTCCATTAGGGACCCCGCGGCACGCCTTGGAGGGGGGGGGGGGAGAAGTGATAAGGCATATTTTGGTCCCCAGATAAGTCATCACCGATGTCACACGCCACGTCCCAACCGATATCAGAATCCGATACCACACGCCATCAGAATCCCATGACATATGCCAAGTTGGATTTCGTACCAAGACATCATGCAACATGACTATCCCGAAGAGCTCAGGGCGGTGCCGTTTGACGCCACTCAGGCATCCCCCAAGACGCCAGCCCGTCAGAAAGGTTATCCCATCCCACAAAGGTCAGCGGTCATACCGAACCGACGCGTAACTGACCCTCGCACAATAGTATATAAACCCCTGGCCAACGCCCAGCCGGGGGGGGGAAAAAGAGATTAAAAAAAAAACACTTTACTGACTTGCTCATCGGAGGGGCCAAAGTTGGGAATCACCCGACAAAGGCCATTTTTGCAGGAAAGCGGCTACCCACAACCAGCGACCGTCTCAACCCGGGAATCGCCATCCAATGTACAAGGATGAGCCGCCAACCATCCCGGAGACGAAGAGACATGGCCCATCATAGACGGTGCCCGGAGCGGCAGACTAAGGAACGCTGATCAACACCCCATCGCGAGGGCCCGGTCGACCTCACCAGCCCAGCTCTTGCTCGAGCCATTCCAGAACGTCCACCAGCGAGCGGCGAGTGTCTCAACCTTGGAGACACCTTTCATTGCGAAAAGGAGAGTGGCGAGTCGGCCCGGATTCTGACCAACGCCAACAAGCACTCCTTTCCGATGGCGCGGCCACCTCATCTTCCAACTCACTCTGTAAGGAGCTCCCGACATCGGCCCGTGGACCCAACCGTACTGACTCATCAGCTACAGTACTTTTGTTCAAGTTGTTATCTCGAGGCTTCTCGAAGTCTCTCTCTCTCTCACTTCCTATATATTTTATAATCCAAACAAAACCTTCATCTAAATGCTTCAATCTTTATAGTTATCTTTTCTAAGGTGAGGCACTTGAAGTTGTATGCTATCAGCTATTTTGAGTTAACTCTGACATCACATCACTTTGATGACAAAAGATGAGAAAAGATAAGAGAGAAAGGGAGAGAGGAAGAGTGGAGGAATGATGCGAGAGACAAAACAAAATTTTATTTTTTAAAAGACAAATCTCTATATTTTTCTCACTTTTTTTAATACTTTATTACGATAAATCTCATCTATTTACAAGGTTATGGATAAGAATTATAAGATTCAATTATTAAGACTATATTCATATATTTTTATTGTATGTAACCTATCAAATTTACTAATGATTCATTATTTTCATAATCTCTCTCTTCATGATATTTATCATTGTGCAATCTCTTTATTCTCATTGAATTCTAGAGATTGTAATTATTTTCACGGCTACAATCATGATAAAAGTTTCGATTCTTTTAATTAAATTTAATCCTCTTAATATTATTACATTTCTGACGAATCCCACTAACTCATTTTGTTGATGTCAGTTTGGCAAAGTTATTTGTCCAAGGTTAAAGATAAACCAGATGAGGGATGCAGGTCATAGAAACAGTGAGTCGCAATAAACCCTTTGGATAAACTGCCAATCTAATCTAAATTTATGAATGTGTTGTCAAGAATCAAGCTGCTTCGTGCTGAATATATCTCTTTACAAGATAAAATTCAGAAAATAACTGAAAGTATCTATCACACATTGTACTGTTTTGACTAGAAGATTGCAAGGCAGTGATGAGGATCATAACATGCCCTTGCATAGCGGAGATCACCACAGTTTAATCCTCAGTCATGGACTCAAATAATGGAAAGAGAGAATGAGGACCATAACATGCCCTTGCATAGCGGAGACCACCACATAGTTTAAGCCTCAGTCATGAACTCAAATAATGGAAAGAGCGAATGAATATGGTTACAGCGCCCAACAGGGTGAGTAAATTATGACAAAGTATTTGTATGCAGTCGCTCATATCTGCCTAATTGGTTCTTGATTCAAGTTGCGAGATGACTGATGCTTGCAAGGTAACAAAGAACACAAACAAGTGCTTCTCTTTCGACTCAAGAAAACAAACTCCAAAGTCTCATGGTTAGAGTATATTCCATATGATTTAGAGTCGGTAGTTATCATAAAACCAATAATGAGAGAGAGAGAGAGAGATGAGGGCTTATGTTTCCATCTTTGAAGCATCTTTTCTCATCATAGGAGACTAGACTTGGAACACTGATTCTGAATGTTTCATAGACGACGTTGCTAGATGCTGGTTATTTTGGAAAAAGATGGAAGATAACATGTCTTTTGTCTTTGGTTCAAGGATGAGGTAATTGCAAGAATCGAGACCTTCCTTCCAGAGGGTAATTCCGTACGACATTTTGACATTGCGGTGATTTCTCATCCTCCTTGCATCTTCTTAATAACTCCGGCGACAAGCAGAAAATGGTGAATCCATTCAAATACTACGCTACCGGGACGGTCAGAAGTATGAACCGCATTTTGACTATTTTCATGATCCAAAGAACCAAGCGCTTGGCGGCCATCGATACGCCACTGTGCTCATGTATCTTTCTAACGTGAACAAGGGTGGGGAAACCGTCTTTCCAAACGCCGAGGTAAATAATTGTATCTTCACAATTTCTTTATTTCGTTCGTTTCAAAGCAATGATAATTATGTTCAACACTGTTGCAGGGTGCTTCCTCTCAGCATAAGGATGATAACGTGGTCCCAGTGCGCTAGACATGGCCTTGCAGGTAGGTACCAGTCGCTATGTTTTGCTTTCAGACAAACTTTAAAGCTCAAGCTCAGCTTTAAAGTTCGTTGTATTCTTTAACACTCTCTCTCTCTCTCTCTCTCTCTCTCTCTTTGCGCGCAATGGGCTGCCGCAGGGGACTGCGAAAAGAACCCATTGTACAAGGTTGGAAGCCATGAGATCGCTGGAAATTGCCGCAAGACCTGCATGGTCTGTGACTTGTAAACCTTTTGTTCATGCTGTGCAGTGTCTTGTTGTTCTCAATCAATCCTATGCCTCGGTTATTGTTGAGGTGTAAATAGAATTCTCGTGACGGCAGAACACAGTTTCAGACAACATTGCTGTCACAAATGAATAAGGTCCTCTTCCTGTTTACAGAAGAAAGAGATTGGAACCTTGAGTTTTGTTGTTGAGAGGGCATAACTTCACATATAAAAGGAAAATAAATAACAAACACACATTGCGGAGAGATGAAAAGAGTTAAATTTCTTTAAATAAATAAATTATGCTACTTTCAAATTAAGAAATTTTGGAAAATAATTTATTTCTTTAAATAAATTATACTCAAAATTTTGGTTTTTTTCGTTAAACTTGAGAATTTATGCGCCTTGCCATATGAACGCATGTGACGATGCTTGCTTTGTGTGGCTGTGCAGCATTGCATTACATTGCTTCCAGGTTGGATTTGACCACGCGGAGGTATCGTGGAACGAAGGCATGTCAGGAATACACTTAACACGATCAAATTAAAAAGCATAATCAATCTATCATATACAATAGAAAATTATAGGGAATTTATGGAATCGGAACACAAAATTCAACCTGTAGTAGGGCCCATTCCCACTTCCAAATCAACCAAAAACAATAGTCTTATCAATTGGACCCCACAAGGCCGACTCAATAGCGACACAACACGTTTCTTCTCACGATTTGAGTCACCACCGATGCTCATGGCGTGATGTTTGTTGGCCACTCTTAGTCGGCGCGGCCAAGTCGTGCCCGAGTCAACTAGACTCAGTAACGAGACGTACCTGGTTGAGTTACTCTACTGGCAGCTGCGCGTGCCGATACACGTTGAGATCATCAGGTATAACCACGAGGGAAGGGCCAGCCAGCGGAACCAACTTGCGGTGGCGGCTAGCCATGGTGGCGAAGAGCTTCAGGTGTCTCTGTGTTCTCATCAAGGACAAGAATGAACCCAACCTCAGCTTCAGGTTCAACTTCACTCGCGCTCTTCTTCTTTCTCCCAAGTGCGATGTTACTGCTAATCTTTCCGAGTTCCCAAGTAAGTAAGACGTGCTCAGCTCTCACCGTTCTCATTAAGTTCATCATTCATTATAATCTTTTTTATTTATTTATTATGATTTAAATATTTCGGTTTTTTATTCTAAATGTAACTATTATTATTAAATATTTAATATTATTAAGATTTTTCATTATGATTTAAACGTTACAAATTCGAATTAATTCTTGAATATTATGAGTTGATGATAATAAATATTCTTGATGGGAGAACATCTATATAAACAAGGATTTTAGTCTCTAGGCTCAACATTTCTTTGAAGTCAAAAGGATTTCTTAAACCATCTAAAGCGAGAGTTCTGAGTTGAGAAGTACCAAAGTTTAAGAAGAAACCGTTGCTGAAATTCTTGACAACGATGGCTGGAGGTACACTATTTCGTTTCAGCATCATTTTTTATTGTGTTTCTATTATAATGATTTAGAAACACACTTTGGTATCAAAAGATTTCTAATATTTGGTATGAAAGCCGACCTAGCATTTGGGCATGGTGAGGGGGCTCGAGTAGGAAAGGGCTACCTGTAAACGGAGTCAGAGGACTCGTCACAACGTGGAGCCACTATTGGGCTATGCCTAACATGCACTATGCTAGGGCTTGATCTGTATTATGCTGGGCCTTGACGAGAACGTCAAGCCTTTGAGTGGAGGAGATTGTAACACCCCCGATTAGTCCCATATCGGAAGTAGATAAGATTAAAATCGACTTATAAAGGTCTGATGAGTATATTATTATCAACTTTAGTTTAAGCATTTTAGTTAGTGGTTTAGATCAAACGAAGTTGATCGGTCAATTAGCCCATCAAACCCGGGTCATGCCATAAAGTTTCTTTTTGAAACTTCTTGATTTATTTCATGTTGAAAATCATGAGAGTATAATATTTTCAATATTTTTCAGTCAATAAAATGCTATGCATATTTGGTTATATTAATTATGCTTGTGAGTCAATTTTATATGTTTAAAATGTCTAGTGATCCATATAATCTTAATTAATTAAGAATTAACTACAGCATCCTTAATTAATTAAAATTATATATAAAGTTAAAATAAGGATATCATATTGTGACTGATTATATTTTATATAATAATTGTTATCCCACATGATCTTTTATTATATTCAATATAATTAATCAGGATAAAATATCAAATTATTTTCATAATTTACCCACAAGTATTATGAATTGAAATATAATTTGATAGTTTTATCATAAAGATTATTTGAATATATTTTAATTAAAAATTTAGCCCACAAGCAATTTTTATGTCATCAGATTCATATTTTTGGCATATTTCATATTGGTAAAATATGTAATTTAAACTATTAAACCTCAAATTTTGATATAAATATGTTTGATTTTATATCATTTCTCAAACTGTTAATTTTTATGATATTCGATGTGACATTCCCGAACTTAGGGGTGATAACTATAAGATATGGAAGGAGAGGGTTCTCCTCTATTTAGGGTAGATGGATATTGATTATACTATTAGGAAAGACGAATCACCTATAGTCACTAATATTAGCACTCCAACTGAGGTCGCGTTATATGAGCGATGAGAGTGATCCAATCGGCTCAATGTGATGTTTATCAAGACTAAGATAACTGCTGGTATATGTGGTTCTGTTGACCAGCATGAAAAAGTCCGAGACTTGTTGCAAGCTATTGATGAGCAATTCGTTACTTCGGAAAATGTACTAGCAAGTACCTTAATAATGAAATTTTCATCCCTTAGACTCACCAACATAAAGGGTGTGCGTGAGCATATAATGTAAATGCAAGATATTGCGGCTCAACTTAAGAAACTCGAGGTTATATCTGAATCTTTCCTAGTGCACTATATTCTGAATACCCTTCCACATCAGTACAGGCTTTTTAAGATTTCATACAATACACAAAAGGATAAATGGTGAATCAATGAATTATTGACCATGTGTGTTCAAGAAGAAGAGAGGCTAGTGATGGAACTAGATGAGAGTGCATTGGTAGTAACCACTCACGGGAAGAATAAAACTGACAAAAATCAAGCCAATCAAAAAGCTCATTAATAGGGAAAAGATAAAATACCACCCCATGCTAATATCAAGAAAGAAGCAAGGTGTTTCTTTTGTAAAAGAAAGGGACAAATGAAGAAGAAATGCACGAATTTCCAACAATTGCTTGAAAAGAAAAGTAAACCAATCTCATTTGTGTGTTATGGATCTAATATGGTTAATGTTAATATTAACACCTTGTCACGGATAAAGTTCTAAACAGGATGTTTAATGTAATACTTTTGTATGTCCATATCTTTCTGTTTGTTCATGCTTTGCATAACATGTAGAGGAACGGTCGAAGGCTTAACAACCCCATTTTAGTTGGGTTTGGTGGCCTTCTTATGCTTGTAAATAAATATTGTGTCATGTGGACACTTGTGAGAGATATTTGATTTGTAGTGGACCATTTTGACCCTTTATTATGAAACTGTTCAGAGCTTGTAAAGTCTATTTGTAATTTGCATTGTTTATGAAGTGTTTTCGGAAATGTTTGTTTGTGGATCCCGAGTGAGGCGCTTTCTCTAAACCGTTTTCTCTTTTGTAGGTCCTAAAGGACCATGGGAGGTTTCGGAGAGATTGACCTTGGCAGACGGACATGCAAGGGTGCCGTACGACTTAGGCAAATTCAGCTAAGTTCGTGACAAATGGTATCAGAATGGGACAAGCACTCATAAAAACACTTAGCATGCAAATGTGAGGGACCTAACGGGACTACGTTGAGGGTAGTCAGCACACATATGACCATTTGGGGGAAAACGAGCATAGAGATGTAGGAAAAAGGAGTTTCTCTGAGGAGCGAGCATCTGAGATTGGCATTCAGAGGAATGGCCAACCCTTCACGCAAGAGGTACCACGAGAATAAGCAAGCTTTGAAGAATGTGTAGCGTACAAAAGTTGGGATAGTTGAGTTTGAGCTACGGCTCGACGTTGACAATAACACTTGATGATGCTCAAGGCAAGTGAGGCGCTTGGTTAAGAATGAGACCATGCAAGGTGAAATGAGTTGCTTAGCGACCGAAAAAGTTGTGCAAAGCCCACAGAGGTGAGGGGAATTACTAACTCGAAGAATTCGGTACTCATGCAAGGGCTTATATGCGGATGATGGAATGTTCTCGGCCATCCCAAGGCAATCGAAACTCGACGCCATGGAACATTAAAACTTTCTCTTCGGCATGTGAAGGATACGTCCGTAGGAGGTTGAAGTGTGCAATGAGTTTAGCATGTTGCTAGGCCTTGAGTGGTGTAGCGGGGGTTGTATTGACGTGGAGTCATAATCTAGCAAGTGCGTTTGCAGGAGGTAGAACAATACATAGTTTGTTCAACAAATCGGAGTAGTCCAAGGGGATGGTGGTCTCCGAAACTTTCAAAGAGAAAGAAGCATAGAGAGATGTTGCTCCAATGAGATAGTTATCCAGGAGGGATAGATCTCGGTTCTCCAGAGGGAGAATCATGTGCAATAGACCAGACATGTTGAGGAGGAGTACCTCAAAAATAATAACTCCATGAAGCTCAATGGACCGAGTGAGTGGCGAGGAGTCGTCGCATGATCTCGCTTGAGAGAATGTATTGGTGGATGCATTGTGAGATCAAGTGGGGGAGTGACCCAAAGCAACACAAATGAAGGCACACTTGTAGTCGATATGGAGATCAGACTCAAGGGAGGGCTGACCCATTGAATGGTGGACGCAAGGGCTACCATCAACTCAATGCAAAATGAGGAGTGGAGCAACTTGGGTGTAACTTGGTGAAGTACCCAAACCGCATGAAGTGAGCTGGTATAGAAGATGAAACATAGAGCAGAGGCATAGAGCTTTCCTTGGACAGAGGTCAAGGACATAAACTCTTGCAGAGGAAAGAGCAGGATCATGTTGTTCTATAGGTCCTTCATTCTGATGAAGCGGACTCATCTTGCATGGTGCCAAAGATGAAGTGAGTTTCTGGGCACATGCACCTTATCTTGGAAAAGCATTTGATGGAGGAACTAAGGTGACTCAACTTGCGGAGGCAAAGTTGGGTTCAGAAGGCCTTGGCACGGGGCAAGAGGATGCGCAGGTGGGTACTCTTGAAGAATATGTTATAGTGTTGCCATTCAAGTAGCTATGAAGGAAGCGGTGCGCAGCGGAGATTGTGCTGGTAGGGGCAGAGGCCTAGGATCCAGACAATGGTGCACTAATTGCAACAAAGTCGGTGGACTTCGGGAGCTAATAGGCGACGGACTATCCTAGAGCGGTGCTTCATCTAGGTATTGTTAGGATCGAAGCGGCACTAAGAGGGGGGGGTAAATTAGTGCAGCGGATTAAAACTTCGGTTTTGATAAATCTTTCGTACGATGAAAAGCAATATCAACGGAAACCGATTTTAGAAGCTTGGTAACTTAGAAACGTATGGAAGCGTAGTAACTAAGTAGAGAAGTTTGCAATATGTAAATGGCAAGAGTAGGATGCAAACCAGATAACGCAGCAGTTTTTAAAGTGGTTCGGTCAAAATGACCTACATCCACTTGCGAAGCCTTCTTCGAAGAGGCTTCCAACTTCCACTAGCAAATTTCTTGTAAGGGAAGGACTAATACCCCTCTTAAAACCTTTACAAGTGGTTCACACTCTTACAATTCTTTTCAACAAGATGGGAGGAGGTGAACACTTAAGCAATATGAAAAACAAGGCTTGCAAAGACTATTCTAAGGCTCTTAACTCAAACTATTACTTTTCAAAAGGTTGTGATCTCAGTTGAGATTTGAGGGGTATTTATAGGCCTCAAGAGGATTCAAATTTGGGCTCCAAAATTTGAATTCTCTTTGGTTCCCGATGCTGGCGGTGCCACCGCCTAGCTCTCGAGTGCTAGGCGGTGCCACCGCCAAATCTAGCGGTGCCACCACCTACACTATTTCAATTCACTGGTTGGGCTCCAAAATTGGCCCAAACCAGTCCGAACTAGAGCCCAATTGGCCCCTACTTGGTTTATAGGATTAACACCTAATCCTAACCCTAAGTAACGTGCTAACTACAAATTTAAAGATATTTTCTAAGCTATTACAAAGTCCATAAGTCAAGACTTCTTCCGGCGAGCTTCTGGCGAACTTCCGACGGTTTTCCGATAAACTCTCGGAAACCATTCTGCGGACTCCCGACAAGCTCCTAGACTTCACGATTTGATCTTGACGAGTTCCAACGAGCTTCTTCGGCAAGCTCCGATCTTTCTCGGCGAGCTTCGCGAACTTCCAACGAACCTTCTGGCGAGCTTCCGAAAAACCCTTCGGCAAGCTCCCCTACTCATTCTCGGCTAGTTCCGGCAGCATTCCCGACGAACCTTCGGACTTCCGTCGAACTCTCGAACTCGTAATGAATCCTTCGTGCTTGACTCCGACACTTTGTTTTGCTTTATGTCTTCGTCGTTATCGTAGTTAATCCTGCACACACAAGCTAAAACTCTACTCCGATCTAGACAATTATTACAACGCGAATTGACATTCTGTTGCCCGGCACGTCATTGGTTGGCGCTTCGTCCGATTCTTCGGTGCATCGTCCTCTCTTGCGGCTTGTTGCCCAATCGGCGGTTGACCTCCGCAACCCCGATATCCTTGGCGCAATTTTGCTCTCCTTGGCCCGATGCCCGACGTCCGAAGCCTTTTGCCGTCCAATATCTTGATATGATCTCCTCTGGTGCAACATCAATTCCTCCTACGTTAATTGTCTAATCCTGATCGAGTAGACCTGCATCACTCAAAATGCAGTTTAAATTATAAACACATATCAAGTGGTTTAATCATCAAAATACGAGATTCAACAATCTCCCCCTTTTTGATGATGACAACCACTTGATGATGGAGTTAACCTTAACTCCCGGAGTTTAAACAAACTCCCCCTATCAATATGCCATATTGATAGAACTTTGAATTCAAACTGAATTCAAGTCATTGCAATATTCATCATGAATACTTGCAACACATCATCATGAACATATGCATAAACTTATGCATCACATGTCATGTCATCAACATACTTCTCCCCCTTTATCATCAACAAAAAGGAGAAGTACCACAATCAAGTGTTTGTTATATGGGTTCAACTCATTGCATGAAAAACATAATATTAAATTTTTATCATCATGCAATCTAGCAATTTTACAACATTTTAGAACTTGCAAGCTTGCAATTTAGAGATGTTCAAGAAAGTAACTCTTGCTTCTTGAAATATGCAAGTTTTATAAGCTAGCAAATTCAAATATATGCAAGTTGACATATTTGCTTTTCTTGAGATAGGCACGATAGCACATTTTTGCATTTTCTTGATGTTTCAAGCTAGCAATTCTCGGTGATGTTCAAGATAGCAATTTCTTCTCTTTTGAGAAATGTAATTTTTGCTTTCTTCTTGAATTGTGCAAGCTAGCTATCTCCCCCTTAGTCATTGTCAAAAGGAAGGGAAGACCCTTTATGTCAATTTCTAAATCATGACAAAGGTGAGTAATCATTCTTATTTAAAAATTCCATAATTGAGATAAACCTTGAATTCAAATTAAGGCAATATTAATCATGATTCACATCATATGTAATACATCACATAAAAAGCATAAGTATTGCATGCATCATTTTAGCAACAAATCGTAGCATTTCATCACATTACAAGATATCAGCAAGTAAAATTACAATGCAAGTTCTTGATATCTTAACATGGCATATGGCAATCATAGCATTTCGATTATCAATTTACCATATATTTCGATGCAAGCTTCTTTTGATATCTTAACATAATTCAAATTCAAATATGACACTTATAGCATTAATTCATATATTTATTATTCAAATATGGCACTCGTAGTATCAATTCATATATTTCTCCCCCTTTGTCATTACCGAAAAGAAGGGAGAAATCAATGGCCAAAAGATTTTAATCATTATACAAGCCAACTTACAAAATCATGTCATGATATCAAGAAAATTCAAGAAGGACATGATTCATTCAATAAATCCTTTTAATAGAGCAAAAGAATTATACAACCAATATATCAATATCATAGATCAAGTCATGATTCGTGATTCATCATAAAGCAAATTAATTTTCAGTCATCTCATAAGGCTTTTAAAGAATTTTTGAAACATAGGAGAATGATTAATTTAAGCATGCAATGTTTCAATCAAATTCAAGTCATGAATACCAATACTTTCATATTGTGAGTATCAATTCATGAATACCAAAAGATATTATTTGTGATTCCAATTTTGCAAGATCAAGATTATGATTTAAATAAAACTTATTCAAATCAAATCGGTAACTTGAAACTCATAATCAAGTCATCAAAATCAATTTCGAGATTCATAAAATATCATGAAATCATTAATCTCGATCAGATGGGAAAAACATTTTTTAAGTGATTCTTTTTCATCTAAGCATGCCTTAGTCTTTATATGCCAAATCAATATAAACATGAAAGTTCAAGACG